>NW_027464862.1:0-10000 GCF_043290135.1 Rhipicephalus microplus
TGTGAGGATTGCAGACTTCTTGAGCGCGGGTGTTTTTTTTTTGTTGTTGTTGTTGTTTTATTACGCATTCGCTCCAGCAGACGCTGTTTAGACTTTTTGTTTCCTCTTTTATCCTGCGACGAGGTGACGAGGTTTATTCGGTGCCCCGCCGCCCCGGCTGAAGTGATTTTTCCTGTCCCGTGCCGCCCCGGCTGACGCGGTTGGGACTTCGCGTTTGTTCGGCCGCCACGGGTTTTGGCGCACTCGCTCGGTTGCTTGTTGTTGCCACTTGTTGCGAACCCAGGTTTCTTGAGCGAGCGCGGGCGTTTTTTCTTCCTTTCTTTCTTTGTTCTATGTGTTAGCGAATCGGCCTTTAATATCACACGAGGACTCACAACCAACAATTTTCAGTTTGAAGTGTAAAAAATCTGCAGGTGTTGACGTAACTGACTTGCCCCGTACCCTTGAGTACATCCATGAAGTTCTCGTAGTACTACTAAATCGCATTATTCCAAGTGGAGAAATTCCCATAAACTTGCAAACCTCTACACGAAAATCGGTGCGCGTGATAAAGTTGAAAATTATCGTCCGATATCAAATGTGCCTTCTATAACACAAATTCTAGGAAAAAAAAAAAAAACACTTGTTCGCCGTTTTCTGCGCCGTGACTGGCAGCACTCCGGCGAAGCGAAACGGGGTCGATTCGAGCACGATATCGGCGTCTTTCGACGTGCTCGCCGGCGACCGTCGCACGAGTACGTCGCACGAGCGCGTCTGCCGGGGCGCCGTTTGCGAAGCCGACGCAAAAGTGGGAACCGCCGCTCGGATGATCGCCGCTTTCGGCAGAGTGAGTGTTGGCACTCCGGGGAAGCGAAACAGCGTGAATGCGCCCACGAAATCGGCGTATTTTGAAGTGCCCGCCGGCGACCGTCGCACGAGTACGGTAAACCGCGTCAGCCGGGGCGTAGTTCGGGACGCCGACGAAAAAGTGGGAAGCGCAACTCGGATCTTCGCCGTTTTTGCAGGAGTGAGTGGCGGCCCTCCTGCGAGACCAAGAAGCATCGATTCGTGCACGAATTCGGCGCCTTTCGACGTGATCGCCGGCGACCGTCGCTCGAGTAGGGCAAACCGCGTCTGCCGGGGCGGGCTTCGGGACGCCGATGCGAAAGTGGGAAACGCTGCTCGGATGTTCGCCGTTTTTGGCCGAGTGAGTGCTGGCACTCGGGCGAAGCCAAACGGGGCCGATTACGGCACGATATCGGCGTCTTTCGACGTGCCCGGCGGCGACCGTCGCACGAGTACGGTAAACCGCGTCAGCCCGGGCGGAGTTCGGGACGCCGATGCGAAAGTGGAGAACGCCGCTCGGATCTTCGCCGTTTTTGGAGGAGTGAGTGGCGGCACTCCGGAGAAGCCAAGGAGCGCCAATTAGCGCACGATATCGGCGTCTTTCGACGCGCTCGCCGGCGACCGTCGAACGAGTAGGGCAAACCGCGTCTGCCGGGGCGGGGTTTACGACGCCGACGCAAAAGTGGGAACCGCCGCTCGGATGTTGGCCGTTTTTGGCAGAGTGAGTGCTGGCACACCGGCGACGCGAAAGAGCGCGAAAGCGCCCACGAAAGTGGCGTATTTGGACGTGCTTGACGGCGACCGCTGCAGGAGTACGAAAAACCACGTCAGCCGGGGCGAGCGACCCACGGCGGTCTGGGTGCTTATCGCTGCTATTATAGGGGCACCCCGGCAGACGCAGAAAAAAAAAATTTTTTTTCGACCTTCTTTTTTGCTGGTCGAGCTCGGGTAACCCAGGTCGCAATGGGAGCCGCGCACGAAAGCGGCGTCGCGAGACGCGTTCGCGGTCGCTAGTCGCACGAGCTCGGCAACCGCGTCAGCCGGCGCGGAGTTCGGGATGCCGACGGCTAAGTGGGTACCGCTGCTCGGATGTTCGCCGTTTTTGGCCGAGTGAGTGCTGGCACTCCGGCGAAGCGAAACGGGGCCGATTCGGGCACGATATCGGCGTATTTCGACGTGCTCGCCGGCGACCGTCGCACGAGTACGGCAAAGCGCGTCTGCCGGGGCGAGGTTTGCGATGCCGACGAAAAAGTGGGAAGCGCCGCTCGGATCTTCGCCGTTTTTGCAGGAGTGAGTGGCGGCCCTCCTGCGAGACCAAGAAGCATCGACTCGCGCACGATATCGGTGTCTTTCGACGTGCCCGCCGGCCACCGCCGCACGAGTACGGCAAACCGCGTATGCCGGGGCGGGGTTGGCGACGCCGACGCAAAAGTGGGAACCGCCACTAGGATGTTCGCCGTTTTTGGCAGAGTGAGTGCTGGCACACCGGCGACGCGAAAGAGCGCGAAAGCGCCCACGAAAGTGGCGTATTTGGACGTGCTTGACGGCGACCGCTGCAGGAGTACGAAAAACCACGTCAGCCGGGGCGAGCGACCCACGGCGGTCTGGGTGCTTATCGCTGCTATTATAGGGGCACCCCGGCAGACGCAGAAAAAAAAAATTTTTTTTCGACCTTCTTTTTTGCTGGTCGAGCTCGGGTAACCCAGGTCGCAATGGGAGCCGCGCACGAAAGCGGCGTCGCGAGACGCGTTCGCGGTCGCTAGTCGCACGAGCTCGGCAACCGCGTCAGCCGGCGCGGAGTTCGGGATGCCGACGGCTAAGTGGGTACCGCTGCTCGGATGTTCGCCGTTTTTGGCCGAGTGAGTGCTGGCACTCCGGCGAAGCGAAACGGGGCCGATTCGGGCACGATATCGGCGTATTTCGACGTGCTCGCCGGCGACCGTCGCACGAGTACGGCAAAGCGCGTCTGCCGGGGCGAGGTTTGCGATGCCGACGAAAAAGTGGGAAGCGCCGCTCGGATCTTCGCCGTTTTTGCAGGAGTGAGTGGCGGCCCTCCTGCGAGACCAAGAAGCATCGACTCGCGCACGATATCGGTGTCTTTCGACGTGCCCGCCGGCCACCGCCGCACGAGTACGGCAAACCGCGTATGCCGGGGCGGGGTTGGCGACGCCGACGCAAAAGTGGGAACCGCCACTAGGATGTTCGCCGTTTTTGGCAGAGTGAGTGCTGGCACTCCGGCGAAGCGAAAGAGCGCGAATGCGCCCACGAAAGTGGCGTGTTTGGACGTGCTTGACGACGACCACCGCAGGAAAACGAAAAACCACGTCAGCCGGGGCGAGCGACCCATGGCGGTCTGGGTGCTTATCGCTGCTATTATAGGGGCACCCCGGCAGACGCAAAAAAAAAAAAAATTTTTTTTCGACATTCTTTCTTGCTCGTCGACCTCGGGTGACCCAGGTCGCAGTGGGAGCCGCGCACGAAAGCGGCGTCGCGAGACGGCTTCGCGGTCGCTAGTCGCACGAGCTCGGCAACCGCGTCTGCCGGGGCGGAGTTCGGGACGCCGACGGCTAAGTGGGAACCGCCGCTCGGATGTTCGCCGTTTGTGGCCGAGTGAGTGCTGGCACTCCGGCGAAGCCAAACGGGGCCGATTCCGGCACGATATCGGCGTCTTTCTACGTGCTCGCCGGCGACCGTCGCACGAGTACGGCAAAGTGCGTCTGCCGGGGCGGGGTTTGCGACGCGTACGCAATAGTGAGAACCGTCGCTCGGATGTTCGTCGTCTTTCGCCGAGCCAGTGCTGGCACTCCGGCGAAGCCGAACGGAGCCGATTCGGGCACGATATCGGCGTCTTTCCACGTGCTCGCCGGCGACCGTCGCACGAGTACGGTAAACCGCGTCAGCCGGGGCGGAGTTCGGGACGCCGATGCGAAAGTGGGAAGCGCCGCTCGGATCTTCGCCGTTTTTGGAGGAGTCAGTGGCGGCACTCCGGTGAAGCCAAGGTGCGCCAATTCGCGCACGATATCGGCGTCTTTCGACGTGCCCGCCGGCCACCGTCGCACGAGTACGGCAAACCTCGTCTGCCGGGGCGGGGTTTGCGACGCCGACGCAAAAGTGGGAACCGCCGCTCGGATGTTCGCCGTTTTTGGCAGAGTGAGTGCTGGCACTCCGGCGAAGCGAAAGAGCGTGAATGCGCCCACGAAAGTAGCGTATTTGGACGTGCTTGACGGCGACCGCCGCAGGAGTACGAAAAACCACGTCAGCCGGGGCGAGCGACCCACGGCGGTCTGGGTGCTTATCGCTGCTATTATAGGGGCACCCCGGCAGACGCAGAAAGAAAAAAAAAAAAAATGGGGACATGGCGTGCGTCACCGTGCGGCTTCGCAGCGTTGCCGAAGTCGCCGAGCCCTTCGACTGAGCCGAACGGCGGACAGGGAACGTTGGTCGGCCGTTCTAACCTGTCGGTGCCACGCCGAGACGTCGTTAAGGAAAACCGCGTCGTGGGCCTCTACTACGCCGTCGAGTCGTTGTACGTTTGGTGTCCAGCGTGTCGGCGGCGAGTAGCGGACACGTCGTTCACGACTTCGGTCTTTCGCAGTCGACGCGAACTTGCGGAGAGTCGTGGTGCCTCACGTTTTCGGCAGAAACCGCGGCGGAATTTTCCCGTGCGTGCGCGCACGACCTCGGTGCTGTGCCGTCAGCGTAGTGTTGCACAAACTCGTGGCCTACCCAAGGTGCGGTACGTTTGCGGCCGTATCCTCGGTGGGAATTTCGTGAGTAGGGTCGCAAATTCTACGACCTCGGCGGGTTTGAGAGCGACGTAGACTTGTGGCACGCTCAACGTGCCACACGTTTCGGGGCACACCCGCGGTGAAATTTTCTCGAGTACGCTCGTATTAGTGCCCAAGGAGGTCTGGGTACTTATCGCTGCTATTATGTGGGGGTTCTCGTGAGCGGCGTACGCGAAAGCGACCGGGTGTCTGATATGCGGCGGGCTTCGGCCTCGTCAAGCGTGTCCTCGGGTCTGCTCCAGGGGAATCCACGGCAGTCGTCTGCAGCCTCATCCGCTTGATGCGTTAGGGGCTGGTTGTCGGACGGTGCCGTTTTACCACGATATCGAGGTGTGTTCCGTGTCGTCCTCGGGCGATTCAGATGCGAAAGCGCCGAAGACGCGGGCGTGACCCGTCGTCTGGCGGCTTTGCAGTCTCGGCTCCGTTGCTAGTTCCGGCCGGTCCACCGACAGTGCAGCGGGCTTGGGCAACCCGCACGGCGCGACCGAGTCGATGCAACGAAAAAGAGCGAGCATGAACGTGCTTCTTGCCGCACGGCTCCCACTCGTCTTTCGGGAAGGTTGTGCCGTAGCGAGCTCGAACGCCGTCATCTCGGAGTGCAAAATAAGCGTGTTGGGGCGCCTGAAGGTGGCCTCCGCCGCACACAGACTGCGTCCGGCCCGCCGAAGGCGAGGACGGACGCGCAGTCGAACGATTACCTGGTTGATCCTGCCAGTAATCATATGCTTGTCTCAAAGATTAAGCCATGCATGTCTAAGTACATGCCGAAATAAGGCGAAACCGCGAATGGCTCATTAAATCAGTTATGGTTCCTTAGATCGTTTCTTCCTACTTGGATAACTGTGGCAATTCTAGAGCTAATACATGCAGTGAGCCTGGAGCCCTTTGGGTAACGGGTGCTTTTATTAGACCAAGATCGATCGGGTTTCGGCCCGTATTGTGTGGTGACTCTGGATAACTTTGTGCTGATCGCATGGCCACGAGCCGGCGACGTTTCTTTCAAGTGTCTGCCTTATCAACTTTCGATGGTAGGTTACTTGCTTACCATGGTTGTTACGGGTAACGGAGAATCAGGGTTCGATTCCGGAGAGGGAGCCTGAGAAACGGCTACCACATCCAAGGAAGGCAGCAGGCGCGCAAATTACCCACTCCCGGCACGGGGAGGTAGTGACGAAAAATAACAATACGGGACTCTTTTGAGGCCCCGTAATTGAAATGAGTACACTCTAAATCCTTTAACGAGGATCAATTGGAGGGCAAGTCTGGTGCCAGCAGCCGCGGTAATTCCAGCTCCAATAGCGTATACTAAAGCTGCTGCGGTTAAAAAGCTCGTAGTTGGATCTCAGTTCCAGACGAGTAGTGCATCTACCCGATGCGACGGCTCGGACTGAACATCATGCCGGTTCTTTCTTGGTGCACTTCATTGTGTGCCTCGAGATGGCCGGTGCTTTTACTTTGAAAAAATTAGAGTGCTCAACGCAGGCGAGTCGCCTGAATAAACTTGCATGGAATAATAGAACAAGACCTCGTTTCTGTTCTGTTGGTTTTTGGAATACGAGGTAATGATTAAGAGGGACGGACGGGGGCATTCGTATTGCGGCGCTAGAGGTGAAATTCTTGGACCGTCGCAAGACGAACTACTGCGAAAGCATTTGCCAAGAATGTTTTCATTGATCAAGAACGAAAGTCAGAGGTTCGAAGGCGATCAGATACCGCCCTAGTTCTGACCATAAACGATGCCAACCAGCGATCCGCCTGAGTTACTCAAATGACTCGGCGGGCAGCTTCCGGGAAACCAAAGTATTTGGGTTCCGGGGGAAGTATGGTTGCAAAGCTGAAACTTAAAGGAATTGACGGAAGGGCACCACCAGGAGTGGAGCCTGCGGCTTAATTTGACTCAACACGGGAAAACTTACCCGGCCCGGACACTGGGAGGATTGACAGATTGAGAGCTCTTTCTTGATTCGGTGGATGGTGGTGCATGGCCGTTCTTAGTTGGTGGAGCGATTTGTCTGGTTAATTCCGATAACGAACGAGACTCTAGCCTATTAAATAGGTGCGGGGTTCCCAGCACCTTACAACCTTCTTAGAGGGACAAGCGGCTCCTAGCCGCACGAAACAGAGCAATAACAGGTCTGTGATGCCCTTAGATGTCCGGGGCCGCACGCGCGCTACACTGAAGGAAGCAGCGTGTCTTTATCCCTGTCTGAAAAGACTGGGTAACCCGTGGAACTTCTTTCGTGATTGGGATAGGGGCTTGCAATTGTTCCCCTTGAACGAGGAATTCCCAGTAAGCGCGAGTCATAAGCTCGCGTTGATTACGTCCCTGCCCTTTGTACACACCGCCCGTCGCTACTACCGATTGAATGATTTAGTGAGGTCTTCGGACCGATGTCCGGCGCGGCCTTTCGGTTGCGCCGGTCTGTTGGAAAGATGACCAAACTTGATCATTTAGAGGAAGTAAAAGTCGTAACAAGGTTTCCGTAGGTGAACCTGCGGAAGGATCATTAACGGATTGTGAAGGGTGAGCGCCTCAGCTGCGTCTGCGCCCGACACTTTCTGCCGCTGACCCCGTTTGGACGCGGGGTCGGCTTTTCCCCACGGGGCTGCCTGAATGTGGAGCGGCACCCCGTGACAAATTGTTGCGCCCAGCGGACGCCAACACCGCGACCTTGGACGGTCGGCCAGGTGGCGGACGCGGGTACAAACGGCGCAACGCACTCATAGGTCGGCTTTCGACCCGCCACTGCACCGTGGCTCGAAGCGCTCGAAATGCGCGACCCGACCGCTGCGGGACCGCCTAGTACTGTAAACAGGAGCGGCGGAGCGCGAACGGCGAGTCGTGGTTACGTCGGTAGAAGGCGAGGCTGCGCGTTCCCGAAACGCCAGCCGAGTGCCCTCCCGACCGTTCGAGCGTGCAAGAACGAGACCCGACAATCGCGCGGCGACTGCCAAGTACGAGAGGAACGGCACAAGCGTCGGCGGTCGGTCAAGGAACTGGCGATGTGACGGGTCCGCTGTGCACCAGTGCATACCGTCCCGCCGTCCGCGGCAAGCGCCTCCGCGTCCTCGGGTGACGGAGGCTGCCGGTCGGTTCTTGCAGGCGAGGGATCTCGCTGGCACCGGTTCGCGTTGACGCGCGGCCGGTCATGGCACGGCGATGCGACGGCCGAGGTGCGCAGTACTCGATGGAGGAACCGCACGCTCCGATGACCGTCCCGCCCTCCGCGGCGTATGCGTACCGACCGTAATGGTTGCAGCAGCGCCGGCCGGCTTTTGAATTCGCCACACGAAACACGGTGCGAGATCGCGGTTAGGGGAGCGTCGACGTTGCCAGGCGTTTTGCTTGCTGCCGAGGGAAAGGCGGCACGGCCACGTCGCGCTCGTCGCGATTAGCGGGTCTGCGCGCTTTGGGAAGGTGCCGCAACGACTTGCCGAAAGAGGAAGCACGGAAGAACGAGGGACTTGGACGTCCCGACAATTGAACGCACTTGCGGCCAGGCCCTTGCTGGCTTCGTTCTTCCGCCTCGAGTAGGCTCGTACGCGGCTCCGGCGCCGAAAGTGGTCCTTGGCACCGACTTCGGTGGACGTGGGAAGTGCCGCGCAAGTACGGCGCGCCTGGCTCCACCTGTTGGCTAAAGTAGGCAGCCGGATCGGCATTTTGGTGTGCGGTGGCAAACCGTGGATGCGAAAAAAGCTTGTGCGATTTCGTGGAACAAAAAGCGGGGGTCCCCCTTTTTATGCGGAGGAGACCGACCCGCCTGCCGTGGTGAACCGCGACGCCACGGTAAAAACGGGAGAGGCTTGTCGATGGGACCGTGCATCCCGCGCTCCACGGAGGCCGGGAGGCGGCCGCCCGAGGAAATGTGTAGCCGTCGAGGCCCGCATCTGCGTGCACTCTTATCCAAATGGGTGTACCGCAGGCATTTTCTGGTTAGGCGGGCCAATGAGAGCGAGCACACAACGATACCTACGGGTCCGGCTTGGAGAACCGGCTTCGACGCCTCCCGAGTATTTATAGAGGGGTGGACCACGAAAGCACTCGCAAGTAGCGAAAGCGAAACGCCGTCCGAAACACACCGTTTGCTCGATTTGCGGCAGCCGAAAAAGGCGCGGCAGAGTTTTGGAGTCCAAGCGTGCGCTGAAAAGCGCCCTTCTTGGCCACTGTTTGGCCGAGTGCCAGAAACGTTTGGTTTTGACTGTACGGAATTGAACAAACACTTTTTCACGACTCTAAGCGGTGGATCACTCGGTTCTCGGGTCGATGAAGAACGCAGCCAGCTGCGAGACTTGGTGTGAATTGCAGGACACACTGAGCACTGATTCTTTGAACGCACATTGCGGCCTTGGGTCTTCCCTTGGCTTCGTCTGTCTGAGGGTCGGATCACATATCAAGAGAGCCTTCGGCGCACAAGGGAACGTGAGCCGTCGACTCGTTTTGACCGCGTCGGCAACACGGACAGCACGCTGAACACCTCACAGCGAGCGCCAACAGCGGCCACTCAAGGGCGAGACGGTGGCGACCGTCGTGCCAGAGCCCAACCGAAACGGGGGCGACCGACTGCATTGAGGATGTGGCACCTCGTTGAGACCGCCGCAGGACTTCGAGTCGGAAGGAAGCCTGCAGGGAAAGTGCGGTCGAGGTTGCGTACTCCTCTCTGCGACCGGGCGCGCAAGAGCTGCGAGAGCCACGGACGCGCAACTTTAACGCACGGTAAACACGAGGAGCGAAAGCCGGCCAGCAAAGCTTCTCCAGCCGTGCGCAAAGTGCGCGAGATCGCAGCCTTGCGTTGCGCTTGTTGCCCTCGAAGTAAGCAGGGTGTCCCGTAGACCGGGCGCTCGAACACGCTGCGGGGCCGTGCCTCCTCCAGGCTTTGCCGCGCGAACAGGGAACGTTCGCGCGCAAAGCGCAGGGAGGTGAGGAGGCTGCGCCCGACGTTTGCGGTTCGCTGCGTACGCGGTTGATGCGGAGAGCACGGCGCGACGACTTGCCGCGAAGCGGAAAAAGTCTCCCGCACGAGTTGGCGAAACGTTGGCGAAGCTTAAGGCGTTCTCGTCGTAGTCCGCCGTCGGTCTAAGTGCTTCGCAGTTCCCGTCCCGTTCAAAAAACTGGGCCACTCCAGTTGGGGCGGGGGCGACGCTACACGAGACGATGCCTCTCGCCAGGCTGCGTGGCTGCCCTTGCGGCGGCGGCGACTGGCCTCGGCGGTGTTTGGGCTTTCGACACGGTCGTTTATCACGCAACTGCTCGGACGACGCACGCGCGCAGCGGAATGCCGCTTGCCAGCCTTGTGAAGATGTGACCCTGTACAGGGTTGCGGGCGCACTTGGTAGGGCGTCGTACTCGGTTCGCGATGGGTTTACGAACGTGTCCCGTCACTTCCACG
>NW_027464862.1:15000-30000 GCF_043290135.1 Rhipicephalus microplus
AGCGCGGCTAAGGGCTCGAAACAAACCCTAAACCGCGCCAAGTACGGAAGGAACGGCGCGGAGAGGGCTCGAGACAAAGCTCGACCCTAAACCGCGCCAAGTACGGAGGGAACAGCGCGGCTAAGGGCTCGAAACAAACCCTGAACCGCGCCAAGTACGAAAGGAACGGCGCGCAGTAGGGGTTTAAAACAAAGCTGGTCCCAAAATCGCGCCAAGTACGAAAGGAACAGCGCGGTCGAGACTCGGAAGAAAAAGCTTTCAAAGTGTCGTAGCACGATGCACACTGCTGTTCGTGTGGAACAAACGTGACTACCGTGCTGTACGGTGGAGTTCTGTGCGCAAAAGCGGCGCGTGTGTTTCTAAGCACCACAGCGTTGTGTCAAAAAAGAGGTGCCTGAGAGAAACGCATGCGACTGCCGTGCTTTGCGGCATAGCACCGTGCGCAAAAACGGTGCGCATGCAAGAGGTGTCAGAGCAAGCGAACTTGTGCCACGAGCAACAGGTCACTAAAAGCCTATAGATGACGGTGTTGGAGGAAAAGAAAAATATCGAGAAAGCACTGCGGTGTGCCGTGCGTAGGGACGGGCGCGCGTGCCACATGCCGCCGAAATATGGGTGTCGGAGAAAACAGAGTGCCGCGCGTAACGAGGGGCGCGCGTGTTACAGAGAGATATGCCCAAACGCATGAAAGTGTACGCAGGTGTCCTAAGGCAGTTTTTTTTTTTTTTTTCCTCATTTTGATGTCGCCCCGGCTGACGCGGTTTTCGTTTTTCCGTGCCGCCCCGGCTGACGCAGTTTTTGCGCCGCCCCGGCTGACGCGGTTTTTGCGCCGCCCCGGCTGACGCGGTTTTCGCGCCGCCCCGGCTGACGCGGTTTTCGCGCCGCCCCGGCTGACGCGGTTCGGACTTTGCACTTTTTGGCTGTGCCTGGCTGGCGGCCCACTCACTCGATCGCCAGGTCTGTTTGCCCCGGTGGTTCCACCGCCAGGCTTAAGCGCGAACTTTTTTTGTTTGTTTTCTTTTGATTAAGCGCAAGCTTTTTTCTTTGTTTTCTTTTGATTAAGCGCGGGCTTTTTTCTTTGTTTTTTTTTTTTATTTCGCCCCGGCAGACGCGGTTTTTGCGCCGCCCCGGCTGACGCGGTTTTTGCCGCCCCGGCTGACGCAGTTCGGACTTAGCACTTTTCGGCTGTGCCTGGCTGGCGGCCCACTCACTCGATCGCCATGTCTGTTTGCCACAGTTTTCCCGGTGGTGCCGCACCCGGGCTCGCCCCGGCTGACGCAGTTTTCGCGCCGCCCCGGCTGACGCGGTTTCGTGCCGCCCCGGCAGACGCGGTTTTCGCGCCGCCCCGGCTGACGCGGTTTTTGCGTCGCCCCGGCTGACACGGTTCGGACTTTGCACTTTTCGGCTGTGCCTGGCTGGCGGCCCACTCACTCGATCGCCATGTCTGTTTGCCACAGTTTTCCCGGTGGTGCCGCACCCGGGCTCGCCCCGGCTGACGCAGTTTTCGCGCCGCCCCGGCTGACGCGGTTTCGTGCCGCCCCGGCAGACGCGGTTTTCGCGCCGCCCCGGCTGACGCGGTTTCGTGCCGCCCCGGCAGACGCAGTTCGGACTTAGCACTTTTCGGCTGTGCCTGGCTGGCGGCCCACTCACTCGATCGCCATGTCTGTTTGCCACAGTTTTCCCGGTGGTGCCGCACCCGGGCTCGCCCCGGCTGACGCAGTTTTCGCGCCGCCCCGGCTGACGCGGTTTCGTGCCGCCCCGGCAGACGCGGTTTTCGCGCCGCCCCGGCTGACGCGGTTTCGTGCCGCCCCGGCAGACGCAGTTCGGACTTAGCACTTTTCGGCTGTGCCTGGCTGGCGGCCCACTCACTCAATCGCCATGTCTGTTTGCCACAGTTTTCCCGGTGGTGCCGCACCCGGGCTCGCCCCGGCTGACGCAGTTTTCGCGCCGCCCCGGCTGACGCGGTTTCGTGCCGCCCCGGCAGACGCGGTTTTCGCGCCGCCCCGGCTGACGCGGTTTCGTGCCGCCCCGGCAGACGCAGTTCGGACTTAGCACTTTTCGGCTGTGCCTGGCTGGCGGCCCACTCACTCGATCGCCATGTCTGTTTGCCACAGTTTTCCCGGTGGTGCCGCACCCGGGCTCGCCCCGGCAGACGCGTTTTTTTTTTTCTTTCGCCCCGGCTGACGCAGTTTTCGCGCCGCCCCGGCTGACGCGGTTTCGTGCCGCCCCGGCAGACGCGGTTTTTTGCGCCGCCCCGGCTGACGCGGTTTTTGCCGCCCCGGCTGACGCAGTTCGGACTTAGCACTTTTCGGCTGTGCCTGGCTGGCGGCCCACTCACTCGATCGCCATGTCTGTTTGCCACAGTTTTCCCGGTGGTGCCGCACCCGGGCTCGCCCCGGCTGACGCAGTTTTCGCGCCGCCCCGGCTGACGCGGTTTCGTGCCGCCCCGGCAGACGCGGTTTTCGCGCCGCCCCGGCTGACGCGGTTTCGTGCCGCCCCGGCAGACGCAGTTCGGACTTAGCACTTTTCGGCTGTGCCTGGCTGGCGGCCCACTCACTCGATCGCCATGTCTGTTTGCCACAGTTTTCCCGGTGGTGCCGCACCCGGGCTCGCCCCGGCTGACGCAGTTTTCGCGCCGCCCCGGCTGACGCGGTTTCGTGCCGCCCCGGCAGACGCGGTTTTCGCGCCGCCCCGGCTGACGCGGTTTCGTGCCGCCCCGGCAGACGCAGTTCGGACTTAGCACTTTTCGGCTGTGCCTGGCTGGCGGCCCACTCACTCGATCGCCATGTCTGTTTGCCACAGTTTTCCCGGTGGTGCCGCACCCGGGCTCGCCCCGGCAGACGCGTTTTTTTTTTTCTTTCGCCCCGGCTGACGCAGTTTTCGCGCCGCCCCGGCTGACGCGGTTTCGTGCCGCCCCGGCAGACGCGGTTTTTTTGCACCGCCCCGGCTGACGCGGTTTTTGCCGCCCCGGCTGACGCAGTTCGGACTTGGCACTTTTTGGCTGAGCCTGGCTGGTGGCCCACTCACTCGATCGCCATGTCTGTTAGCCACAGTTTTCCCGGTGGTGCCGCACCCGGGCTCGCCCCGGCTGACGCAGTTTTCGCGCCGCCCCGGCAGACGCGGTTTTCGCGCCGCCCCGGCTGACGCGGTTTTTGCCGCCCCGGCTGACGCAGTTCGGACTTGGCACTTTTTGGGCTGAGCCTGGCTGGCGGCCCACTCACTCGATCGCCATGTCTGTTTGCCACAGTCTTCCCGGTGGTGCCGCACCCGGGCTCGCCCCGGCAGACGCGTTTTTTTTTTCTTTCGCCCCGGCAGACGTGGTTCCCCCCCCCCCTTTTCGCTCGCCCCGGCTGACGAGGTTTTCGCGCCGCCCCGGCTGACGCAGTTTTCGCGCCGCCCCGGCTGACGCGGTTTCGTGCCGCCCCGGCTGACGCGGTTTTCGCGCCGCCCCGGCTGACGCGGTTTTTGCGTCGCCCCGGCTGACACGGTTCGGACTTTGCACTTTTCGGCTGTGCCTGGCTGGCGGCCCACTCACTCGATCGCCATGTCTGTTTGCCACAGTTTTCCCGGTGGTGCCGCACCCGGGCTCGCCCCGGCTGACGCAGTTTTCGCGCCGCCCCGGCTGACGCGGTTTCGTGCCGCCCCGGCAGACGCGGTTTTCGCGCCGCCCCGGCTGACGCGGTTTCGTGCCGCCCCGGCAGACGCAGTTCGGACTTAGCACTTTTCGGCTGTGCCTGGCTGGCGGCCCACTCACTCGATCGCCATGTCTGTTTGCCACAGTTTTCCCGGTGGTGCCGCACCCGGGCTCGCCCCGGCTGACGCAGTTTTCGCGCCGCCCCGGCTGACGCGGTTTCGTGCCGCCCCGGCAGACGCGGTTTTCGCGCCGCCCCGGCTGACGCGGTTTCGTGCCGCCCCGGCAGACGCAGTTCGGACTTAGCACTTTTCGGCTGTGCCTGGCTGGCGGCCCACTCACTCGATCGCCATGTCTGTTTGCCACAGTTTTCCCGGTGGTGCCGCACCCGGGCTCGCCCCGGCAGACGCGTTTTTTTTTTTTCTTTCGCCCCGGCTGACGCAGTTTTCGCGCCGCCCCGGCTGACGCGGTTTCGTGCCGCCCCGGCAGACGCGGTTTTTTGCGCCGCCCCGGCTGACGCGGTTTTTGCCGCCCCGGCTGACGCAGTTCGGACTTAGCACTTTTCGGCTGTGCCTGGCTGGCGGCCCACTCACTCGATCGCCATGTCTGTTTGCCACAGTTTTCCCGGTGGTGCCGCACCCGGGCTCGCCCCGGCTGACGCAGTTTTCGCGCCGCCCCGGCTGACGCGGTTTCGTGCCGCCCCGGCAGACGCGGTTTTCGCGCCGCCCCGGCTGACGCGGTTTCGTGCCGCCCCGGCAGACGCAGTTCGGACTTAGCACTTTTCGGCTGTGCCTGGCTGGCGGCCCACTCACTCGATCGCCATGTCTGTTTGCCACAGTTTTCCCGGTGGTGCCGCACCCGGGCTCGCCCCGGCTGACGCAGTTTTCGCGCCGCCCCGGCTGACGCGGTTTCGTGCCGCCCCGGCAGACGCGGTTTTCGCGCCGCCCCGGCTGACGCGGTTTCGTGCCGCCCCGGCAGACGCAGTTCGGACTTAGCACTTTTCGGCTGTGCCTGGCTGGCGGCCCACTCACTCGATCGCCATGTCTGTTTGCCACAGTTTTCCCGGTGGTGCCGCACCCGGGCTCGCCCCGGCAGACGCAGTTTTCGCGCCGCCCCGGCAGACGCGGTTTTCGCGCCGCCCCGGCTGACGCGGTTTTTGCCGCCCCGGCTGACGCAGTTCGGACTTGGCACTTTTTGGGCTGAGCCTGGCTGGCGGCCCACTCACTCGATCGCCATGTCTGTTTGCCACAGTCTTCCCGGTGGTGCCGCACCCGGGCTCGCCCCGGCAGACGCGTTTTTTTTTCTTTCGCCCCGGCAGACGTGGTTCCCCCCCCCCCTTTTCGCTCGCCCCGGCTGACGAGGTTTTCGCGCCGCCCCGGCTGACGCAGTTTTCGCGCCGCCCCGGCTGACGCGGTTTCGTGCCGCCCCGGCTGACGCGGTTTTCGCGCCGCCCCGGCTGACGCGGTTTTTGCGTCGCCCCGGCTGACACGGTTCGGACTTTGCACTTTTCGGCTGTGCCTGGCTGGCGGCCCACTCACTCGATCGCCATGTCTGTTTGCCACAGTTTTCCCGGTGGTGCCGCACCCGGGCTTGCCCCGGCAGACGCGTTTTTTTTTTTTCTTTTCGCCCCGGCTGACGCAGTTTTCGCCCCGCCCCGGCTGACGCGGTTTCGTGCCGCCCCGGCAGACGCGGTTTTTTGCGCCGCCCCGGCTGACGCGGTTTTTGCCGCCCCGGCTGACGCAGTTCGGACTTTGCACTTTTTGGCTGAGCCTGGCTGGCGGCCCACTCACTCGATCGCCATGTCTGTTTGCCACAGTTTTCCCGGTGGTGCCGCACCCGGGCTCGCCCCGGCAGACGCGTTTTTTTTTTTCCTTCGCCCCGGCAGACGTGGTTCCCCCCCCCCCCTCCGTCTTTCTTTTTGTTTTTTTTTTCGCCGCGGCTGAAGTGGATTTTTCGGTGCCTCGACGCCCCGGTAGTCGCGGTTTTTCCGTTTCCGCACGGCCCCGGCTGACGCTGCTCGGTCACAGTCGCCTTTTGTGAGGATTGCAGACTTCTTGAGCGCGGGTGTTTTTTTTTTGTTGTTGTTGTTGTTTTATTACGCATTCGCTCCAGCAGACGCTGTTTAGACTTTTTGTTTCCTCTTTTATCCTGCGACGAGGTGACGAGGTTTATTCGGTGCCCCGCCGCCCCGGCTGAAGTGATTTTTCCTGTCCCGTGCCGCCCCGGCTGACGCGGTTGGGACTTCGCGTTTGTTCGGCCGCCACGGGTTTTGGCGCACTCGCTCGGTTGCTTGTTGTTGCCACTTGTTGCGAACCCAGGTTTCTTGAGCGAGCGCGGGCGTTTTTTCTTCCTTTCTTTCTTTGTTCTATGTGTTAGCGAATCGGCCTTTAATATCACACGAGGACTCACAACCAACAATTTTCAGTTTGAAGTGTAAAAAATCTGCAGGTGTTGACGTAACTGACTTGCCCCGTACCCTTGAGTACATCCATGAAGTTCTCGTAGTACTACTAAATCGCATTATTCCAAGTGGAGAAATTCCCATAAACTTGCAAACCTCTACACGAAAATCGGTGCGCGTGATAAAGTTGAAAATTATCGTCCGATATCAAATGTGCCTTCTATAACACAAATTCTAGGAAAAAAAAAAAAACACTTGTTCGCCGTTCTCTGCGCCGTGACTGGCAGCACTCCGGCGAAGCGAAACGGGGTCGATTCGAGCACGATATCGGCGTCTTTCGACGTGCTCGCCGGCGACCGTCGCACGAGTACGTCGCACGAGCGCGTCTGCCGGGGCGCCGTTTGCGAAGCCGACGCAAAAGTGGGAACCGCCGCTCGGATGATCGCCGCTTTCGGCAGAGTGAGTGTTGGCACTCCGGGGAAGCGAAACAGCGTGAATGCGCCCACGAAATCGGCGTATTTTGAAGTGCCCGCCGGCGACCGTCGCACGAGTACGGTAAACCGCGTCAGCCGGGGCGTAGTTCGGGACGCCGACGAAAAAGTGGGAAGCGCAACTCGGATCTTCGCCGTTTTTGCAGGAGTGAGTGGCGGCCCTCCTGCGAGACCAAGAAGCATCGATTCGTGCACGAATTCGGCGCCTTTCGACGTGATCGCCGGCGACCGTCGCTCGAGTAGGGCAAACCGCGTCTGCCGGGGCGGGCTTCGGGACGCCGATGCGAAAGTGGGAAACGCTGCTCGGATGTTCGCCGTTTTTGGCCGAGTGAGTGCTGGCACTCGGGCGAAGCCAAACGGGGCCGATTACGGCACGATATCGGCGTCTTTCGACGTGCCCGGCGGCGACCGTCGCACGAGTACGGTAAACCGCGTCAGCCCGGGCGGAGTTCGGGACGCCGATGCGAAAGTGGAGAACGCCGCTCGGATCTTCGCCGTTTTTGGAGGAGTGAGTGGCGGCACTCCGGAGAAGCCAAGGAGCGCCAATTAGCGCACGATATCGGCGTCTTTCGACGCGCTCGCCGGCGACCGTCGAACGAGTAGGGCAAACCGCGTCTGCCGGGGCGGGGTTTACGACGCCGACGCAAAAGTGGGAACCGCCGCTCGGATGTTGGCCGTTTTTGGCAGAGTGAGTGCTGGCACACCGGCGACGCGAAAGAGCGCGAAAGCGCCCACGAAAGTGGCGTATTTGGACGTGCTTGACGGCGACCGCTGCAGGAGTACGAAAAACCACGTCAGCCGGGGCGAGCGACCCACGGCGGTCTGGGTGCTTATCGCTGCTATTATTTATAGGGGCACCCCGGCAGACGCAGAAAAAAAAAATTTTTTTTCGACCTTCTTTTTTGCTGGTCGAGCTCGGGTAACCCAGGTCGCAATGGGAGCCGCGCACGAAAGCGGCGTCGCGAGACGCGTTCGCGGTCGCTAGTCGCACGAGCTCGGCAACCGCGTCAGCCGGCGCGGAGTTCGGGATGCCGACGGCTAAGTGGGTACCGCTGCTCGGATGTTCGCCGTTTTTGGCCGAGTGAGTGCTGGCACTCCGGCGAAGCGAAACGGGGCCGATTCGGGCACGATATCGGCGTATTTCGACGTGCTCGCCGGCGACCGTCGCACGAGTACGGCAAAGCGCGTCTGCCGGGGCGAGGTTTGCGATGCCGACGAAAAAGTGGGAAGCGCCGCTCGGATCTTCGCCGTTTTTGCAGGAGTGAGTGGCGGCCCTCCTGCGAGACCAAGAAGCATCGACTCGCGCACGATATCGGTGTCTTTCGACGTGCCCGCCGGCCACCGCCGCACGAGTACGGCAAACCGCGTATGCCGGGGCGGGGTTGGCGACGCCGACGCAAAAGTGGGAACCGCCACTAGGATGTTCGCCGTTTTTGGCAGAGTGAGTGCTGGCACACCGGCGACGCGAAAGAGCGCGAAAGCGCCCACGAAAGTGGCGTATTTGGACGTGCTTGACGGCGACCGCTGCAGGAGTACGAAAAACCACGTCAGCCGGGGCGAGCGACCCACGGCGGTCTGGGTGCTTATCGCTGCTATTATAGGGGCACCCCGGCAGACGCAGAAAAAAAAAATTTTTTTTCGACCTTCTTTTTTGCTGGTCGAGCTCGGGTAACCCAGGTCGCAATGGGAGCCGCGCACGAAAGCGGCGTCGCGAGACGCGTTCGCGGTCGCTAGTCGCACGAGCTCGGCAACCGCGTCAGCCGGCGCGGAGTTCGGGATGCCGACGGCTAAGTGGGTACCGCTGCTCGGATGTTCGCCGTTTTTGGCCGAGTGAGTGCTGGCACTCCGGCGAAGCGAAACGGGGCCGATTCGGGCACGATATCGGCGTATTTCGACGTGCTCGCCGGCGACCGTCGCACGAGTACGGCAAAGCGCGTCTGCCGGGGCGAGGTTTGCGATGCCGACGAAAAAGTGGGAAGCGCCGCTCGGATCTTCGCCGTTTTTGCAGGAGTGAGTGGCGGCCCTCCTGCGAGACCAAGAAGCATCGACTCGCGCACGATATCGGTGTCTTTCGACGTGCCCGCCGGCCACCGCCGCACGAGTACGGCAAACCGCGTATGCCGGGGCGGGGTTGGCGACGCCGACGCAAAAGTGGGAACCGCCACTAGGATGTTCGCCGTTTTTGGCAGAGTGAGTGCTGGCACTCCGGCGAAGCGAAAGAGCGCGAATGCGCCCACGAAAGTGGCGTGTTTGGACGTGCTTGACGACGACCACCGCAGGAAAACGAAAAACCACGTCAGCCGGGGCGAGCGACCCATGGCGGTCTGGGTGCTTATCGCTGCTATTATAGGGGCACCCCGGCAGACGCAAAAAAAAAAAAAATTTTTTTTCGACATTCTTTCTTGCTCGTCGACCTCGGGTGACCCAGGTCGCAGTGGGAGCCGCGCACGAAAGCGGCGTCGCGAGACGGCTTCGCGGTCGCTAGTCGCACGAGCTCGGCAACCGCGTCTGCCGGGGCGGAGTTCGGGACGCCGACGGCTAAGTGGGAACCGCCGCTCGATGTTCGCCGTTTGTGGCCGAGTGAGTGCTGGCACTCCGGCGAAGCCAAACGGGGCCGATTCCGGCACGATATCGGCGTCTTTCTACGTGCTCGCCGGCGACCGTCGCACGAGTACGGCAAAGTGCGTCTGCCGGGGCGGGGTTTGCGACGCGTACGCAATAGTGAGAACCGTCGCTCGGATGTTCGTCGTCTTTCGCCGAGCCAGTGCTGGCACTCCGGCGAAGCCGAACGGAGCCGATTCGGGCACGATATCGGCGTCTTTCCACGTGCTCGCCGGCGACCGTCGCACGAGTACGGTAAACCGCGTCAGCCGGGGCGGAGTTCGGGACGCCGATGCGAAAGTGGGAAGCGCCGCTCGGATCTTCGCCGTTTTTGGAGGAGTCAGTGGCGGCACTCCGGTGAAGCCAAGGTGCGCCAATTCGCGCACGATATCGGCGTCTTTCGACGTGCCCGCCGGCCACCGTCGCACGAGTACGGCAAACCTCGTCTGCCGGGGCGGGGTTTGCGACGCCGACGCAAAAGTGGGAACCGCCGCTCGGATGTTCGCCGTTTTTGGCAGAGTGAGTGCTGGCACTCCGGCGAAGCGAAAGAGCGTGAATGCGCCCACGAAAGTAGCGTATTTGGACGTGCTTGACGGCGACCGCCGCAGGAGTACGAAAAACCACGTCAGCCGGGGCGAGCGACCCACGGCGGTCTGGGTGCTTATCGCTGCTATTATAGGGGCACCCCGGCAGACGCAGAAAGAAAAAAAAAAAAAAATGGGGACATGGCGTGCGTCACCGTGCGGCTTCGCAGCGTTGCCGAAGTCGCCGAGCCCTTCGACTGAGCCGAACGGCGGACAGGGAACGTTGGTCGGCCGTTCTAACCTGTCGGTGCCACGCCGAGACGTCGTTAAGGAAAACCGCGTCGTGGGCCTCTACGACGCCGTCGAGTCGTTGTACGTTTGGTGTCCAGCGTGTCGGCGGCGAGTAGCGGACACGTCGTTCACGACTTCGGTCTTTCGCAGTCGACGCGAACTTGCGGAGAGTCGTGGTGCCTCACGTTTTCGGCAGAAACCGCGGCGGAATTTTCCCGTGCGTGCGCGCACGACCTCGGTGCTGTGCCGTCAGCGTAGTGTTGCACAAACTCACTACAAAACTGCGCGAAAAATCGACAAGAAACAGAGAAGGCACACACACAAGCGCAGGCACACACACACACTGCGCTTGTGTGTGTGCCTTCTCTGTTTCTTGTCGATTTTTCGCGCAGTTTTGTAGTGATGATTTACCAACTCGCCCAGCGTTCAGTACTGCACAAACTCGTGGCCTACCCAAGGTGCGGTACGTTTGCGGCCGTATCCTCGGTGGGAATTTCGTGAGTAGGGTCGCAAATTCTACGACCTCGGCGGGTTTGAGAGCGACGTAGACTTGTGGCACGCTCAACGTGCCACACGTTTCGGGGCACACCCGCGGTGAAATTTTCTCGAGTACGCTCGTATTAGTGCCCAAGGAGGTCTGGGTACTTATCGCTGCTATTATGTGGGGGTTCTCGTGAGCGGCGTACGCGAAAGCGACCGGGTGTCTGATATGCGGCGGGCTTCGGCCTCGTCAAGCGTGTCCTCGGGTCTGCTCCAGGGGAATCCACGGCAGTCGTCTGCAGCCTCATCCGCTTGATGCGTTAGGGGCTGGTTGTCGGACGGTGCCGTTTTACCACGATATCGAGGTGTGTTCCGTGTCGTCCTCGGGCGATTCAGATGCGAAAGCGCCGAAGACGCGGGCGTGACCCGTCGTCTGGCGGCTTTGCAGTCTCGGCTCCGTTGCTAGTTCCGGCCGGTCCACCGACAGTGCAGCGGGCTTGGGCAACCCGCACGGCGCGACCGAGTCGATGCAACGAAAAAGAGCGAGCATGAACGTGCTTCTTGCCGCACGGCTCCCACTCGTCTTTCGGGAAGGTTGTGCCGTAGCGAGCTCGAACGCCGTCATCTCGGAGTGCAAAATAAGCGTGTTGGGGCGCCTGAAGGTGGCCTCCGCCGCACACAGACTGCGTCCGGCCCGCCGAAGGCGAGGACGGACGCGCAGTCGAACGATTACCTGGTTGATCCTGCCAGTAATCATATGCTTGTCTCAAAGATTAAGCCATGCATGTCTAAGTACATGCCGAAATAAGGCGAAACCGCGAATGGCTCATTAAATCAGTTATGGTTCCTTAGATCGTTTCTTCCTACTTGGATAACTGTGGCAATTCTAGAGCTAATACATGCAGTGAGCCTGGAGCCCTTTGGGTAACGGGTGCTTTTATTAGACCAAGATCGATCGGGTTTCGGCCCGTATTGTGTGGTGACTCTGGATAACTTTGTGCTGATCGCATGGCCACGAGCCGGCGACGTTTCTTTCAAGTGTCTGCCTTATCAACTTTCGATGGTAGGTTACTTGCTTACCATGGTTGTTACGGGTAACGGAGAATCAGGGTTCGATTCCGGAGAGGGAGCCTGAGAAACGGCTACCACATCCAAGGAAGGCAGCAGGCGCGCAAATTACCCACTCCCGGCACGGGGAGGTAGTGACGAAAAATAACAATACGGGACTCTTTTGAGGCCCCGTAATTGAAATGAGTACACTCTAAATCCTTTAACGAGGATCAATTGGAGGGCAAGTCTGGTGCCAGCAGCCGCGGTAATTCCAGCTCCAATAGCGTATACTAAAGCTGCTGCGGTTAAAAAGCTCGTAGTTGGATCTCAGTTCCAGACGAGTAGTGCATCTACCAGATGCGACGGCTCGGACTGAACATCATGCCGGTTCTTTCTTGGTGCACTTCATTGTGTGCCTCGAGATGGCCGGTGCTTTTACTTTGAAAAAATTAGAGTGCTCAACGCAGGCGAGTCGCCTGAATAAACTTGCATGGAATAATAGAACAAGACCTCGTTTCTGTTCTGTTGGTTTTTGGAATACGAGGTAATGATTAAGAGGGACGGACGGGGGCATTCGTATTGCGGCGCTAGAGGTGAAATTCTTGGACCGTCGCAAGACGAACTACTGCGAAAGCATTTGCCAAGAATGTTTTCATTGATCAAGAACGAAAGTCAGAGGTTCGAAGGCGATCAGATACCGCCCTAGTTCTGACCATAAACGATGCCAACCAGCGATCCGCCTGAGTTACTCAAATGACTCGGCGGGCAGCTTCCGGGAAACCAAAGTATTTGGGTTCCGGGGGAAGTATGGTTGCAAAGCTGAAACTTAAAGGAATTGACGGAAGGGCACCACCAGGAGTGGAGCCTGCGGCTTAATTTGACTCAACACGGGAAAACTTACCCGGCCCGGACACTGGGAGGATTGACAGATTGAGAGCTCTTTCTTGATTCGGTGGATGGTGGTGCATGGCCGTTCTTAGTTGGTGGAGCGATTTGTCTGGTTAATTCCGATAACGAACGAGACTCTAGCCTATTAAATAGGTGCGGGGTTCCCAGCACCTTACAACCTTCTTAGAGGGACAAGCGGCTCCTAGCCGCACGAAACAGAGCAATAACAGGTCTGTGATGCCCTTAGATGTCCGGGGCCGCACGCGCGCTACACTGAAGGAAGCAGCGTGTCTTTATCCCTGTCTGAAAAGACTGGGTAACCCGTGGAACTTCTTTCGTGATTGGGATAGGGGCTTGCAATTGTTCCCCTTGAACGAGGAATTCCCAGTAAGCGCGAGTCATAAGCTCGCGTTGATTACGTCCCTGCCCTTTGTACACACCGCCCGTCGCTACTACCGATTGAATGATTTAGTGAGGTCTTCGGACCGATGTCCGGCGCGGCCTTTCGGTTGCGCCGGTCTGTTGGAAAGATGACCAAACTTGATCATTTAGAGGAAGTAAAAGTCGTAACAAGGTTTCCGTAGGTGAACCTGCGGAAGGATCATTAACGGATTGTGAAGGGTGAGCGCCTCAGCTGCGTCTGCGCCCGACACTTTCTGCCGCTGACCCCGTTTGGACGCGGGGTCGGCTTTTCCCCACGGGGCTGCCTGAATGTGGAGCGGCACCCCGTGACAAATTGTTGCGCCCAGCGGACGCCAACACCGCGACCTTGGACGGTCGGCCAGGTGGCGGACGCGGGTACAAACGGCGCAACGCACTCATAGGTCGGCTTTCGACCCGCCACTGCACCGTGGCTCGAAGCGCTCGAAATGCGCGACCCGACCGCTGCGGGACCGCCTAGTACTGTAAACAGGAGCGGCGGAGCGCGAACGGCGAGTCGTGGTTACGTCGGTAGAAGGCGAGGCTGCGCGTTCCCGAAACGCCAGCCGAGTGCCCTCCCGACCGTTCGAGCGTGCAAGAACGAGACCCGACAATCGCGCGGCGACTGCCAAGTACGAGAGGAACGGCACAAGCGTCGGCGGTCGGTCAAGGAACTGGCGATGTGACGGGTCCGCTGTGCACCAGTGCATACCGTCCCGCCGTCCGCGGCAAGCGCCTCCGCGTCCTCGGGTGACGGAGGCTGCCGGTCGGTTCTTGCAGGCGAGGGATCTCGCTGGCACCGGTTCGCGTTGACGCGCGGCCGGTCATGGCACGGCGATGCGACGGCCGAGGTGCGCAGTACTCGATGGAGGAACCGCACGCTCCGATGACCGTCCCGCCCTCCGCGGCGTATGCGTACCGACCGTAATGGTTGCAGCAGCGCCGGCCGGCTTTTGAATTCGCCACACGAAACACGGTGCGAGATCGCGGTTAGGGGAGCGTCGACGTTGCCAGGCGTTTTGCTTGCTGCCGAGGGAAAGGCGGCACGGCCACGTCGCGCTCGTCGCGATTAGCGGGTCTGCGCGCTTTGGGAAGGTGCCGCAACGACTTGCCGAAAGAGGAAGCACGGAAGAACGAGGGACTTGGACGTCCCGACAATTGAACGCACTTGCGGCCAGGCCCTTGCTGGCTTCGTTCTTCCGCCTCGAGTAGGCTCGTACGCGGCTCCGGCGCCGAAAGTGGTCCTTGGCACCGACTTCGGTGGACGTGGGAAGTGCCGCGCAAGTACGGCGCGCCTGGCTCCACCTGTTGGCTAAAGTAGGCAGCCGGATCGGCATTTTGGTGTGCGGTGGCAAACCGTGGATGCGAAAAAAGCTTGTGCGATTTCGTGGAACAAAAAGCGGGGGTCCCCCTTTTTATGCGGAGGAGACCGACCCGCCTGCCGTGGTGAACCGCGACGCCACGGTAAAAACGGGAGAGGCTTGTCGATGGGACCGTGCATCCCGCGCTCCACGGAGGCCGGGAGGCGGCCGCCCGAGGAAATGTGTAGCCGTCGAGGCCCGCATCTGCGTGCACTCTTATCCAAATGGGTGTACCGCAGGCATTTTCTGGTTAGGCGGGCCAATGAGAGCGAGCACACAACGATACCTACGGGTCCGGCTTGGAGAACCGGCTTCGACGCCTCCCGAGTATTTATAGAGGGGTGGACCACGAAAGCACTCGCAAGTAGCGAAAGCGAAACGCCGTCCGAAACACACCGTTTGCTCGATTTGCGGCAGCCGAAAAAGGCGCGGCAGAGTTTTGGAGTCCAAGCGTGCGCTGAAAAGCGCCCTTCTTGGCCACTGTTTGGCCGAGTGCCAGAAACGTTTGGTTTTGACTGTACGGAATTGAACAAACACTTTTTCACGACTCTAAGCGGTGGATCACTCGGTTCTCGGGTCGATGAAGAACGCAGCCAGCTGCGAGACTTGGTGTGAATTGCAGGACACACTGAGCACTGATTCTTTGAACGCACATTGCGGCCTTGGGTCTTCCCTTGGCTTCGTCTGTCTGAGGGTCGGATCACATATCAAGAGAGCCTTCGGCGCACAAGGGAACGTGAGCCGTCGACTCGTTTTGACCGCGTCGGCAACACGGACAGCACGCTGAACACCTCACAGCGAGCGCCAACAGCGGCCACTCAAGGGCGAGACGGTGGCGACCGTCGTGCCAGAGCCCAACCGA
>NW_027464862.1:37500-50000 GCF_043290135.1 Rhipicephalus microplus
TTCGTGCCGCCCCGGCAGACGCGGTTTTCGCGCCGCCCCGGCTGACGCGGTTTCGTGCCGCCCCGGCAGACGCAGTTCGGACTTAGCACTTTTCGGCTGTGCCTGGCTGGCGGCCCACTCACTCGATCGCCATGTCTGTTTGCCACAGTTTTCCCGGTGGTGCCGCACCCGGGCTCGCCCCGGCTGACGCAGTTTTCGCGCCGCCCCGGCTGACGCGGTTTCGTGCCGCCCCGGCAGACGCGGTTTTCGCGCCGCCCCGGCTGACGCGGTTTCGTGCCGCCCCGGCAGACGCAGTTCGGACTTAGCACTTTTCGGCTGTGCCTGGCTGGCGGCCCACTCACTCAATCGCCATGTCTGTTTGCCACAGTTTTCCCGGTGGTGCCGCACCCGGGCTCGCCCCGGCTGACGCAGTTTTCGCGCCGCCCCGGCTGACGCGGTTTCGTGCCGCCCCGGCAGACGCGGTTTTCGCGCCGCCCCGGCTGACGCGGTTTCGTGCCGCCCCGGCAGACGCAGTTCGGACTTAGCACTTTTCGGCTGTGCCTGGCTGGCGGCCCACTCACTCGATCGCCATGTCTGTTTGCCACAGTTTTCCCGGTGGTGCCGCACCCGGGCTCGCCCCGGCAGACGCGTTTTTTTTTTTCTTTCGCCCCGGCTGACGCAGTTTTCGCGCCGCCCCGGCTGACGCGGTTTCGTGCCGCCCCGGCAGACGCGGTTTTTTGCGCCGCCCCGGCTGACGCGGTTTTTGCCGCCCCGGCTGACGCAGTTCGGACTTAGCACTTTTCGGCTGTGCCTGGCTGGCGGCCCACTCACTCGATCGCCATGTCTGTTTGCCACAGTTTTCCCGGTGGTGCCGCACCCGGGCTCGCCCCGGCTGACGCAGTTTTCGCGCCGCCCCGGCTGACGCGGTTTCGTGCCGCCCCGGCAGACGCGGTTTTCGCGCCGCCCCGGCTGACGCGGTTTCGTGCCGCCCCGGCAGACGCAGTTCGGACTTAGCACTTTTCGGCTGTGCCTGGCTGGCGGCCCACTCACTCGATCGCCATGTCTGTTTGCCACAGTTTTCCCGGTGGTGCCGCACCCGGGCTCGCCCCGGCTGACGCAGTTTTCGCGCCGCCCCGGCTGACGCGGTTTCGTGCCGCCCCGGCAGACGCGGTTTTCGCGCCGCCCCGGCTGACGCGGTTTCGTGCCGCCCCGGCAGACGCAGTTCGGACTTAGCACTTTTCGGCTGTGCCTGGCTGGCGGCCCACTCACTCGATCGCCATGTCTGTTTGCCACAGTTTTCCCGGTGGTGCCGCACCCGGGCTCGCCCCGGCAGACGCGTTTTTTTTTTTCTTTCGCCCCGGCTGACGCAGTTTTCGCGCCGCCCCGGCTGACGCGGTTTCGTGCCGCCCCGGCAGACGCGGTTTTTTTGCACCGCCCCGGCTGACGCGGTTTTTGCCGCCCCGGCTGACGCAGTTCGGACTTGGCACTTTTTGGCTGAGCCTGGCTGGTGGCCCACTCACTCGATCGCCATGTCTGTTAGCCACAGTTTTCCCGGTGGTGCCGCACCCGGGCTCGCCCCGGCTGACGCAGTTTTCGCGCCGCCCCGGCAGACGCGGTTTTCGCGCCGCCCCGGCTGACGCGGTTTTTGCCGCCCCGGCTGACGCAGTTCGGACTTGGCACTTTTTGGGCTGAGCCTGGCTGGCGGCCCACTCACTCGATCGCCATGTCTGTTTGCCACAGTCTTCCCGGTGGTGCCGCACCCGGGCTCGCCCCGGCAGACGCGTTTTTTTTTTCTTTCGCCCCGGCAGACGTGGTTCCCCCCCCCCCCCTTTTCGCTCGCCCCGGCTGACGAGGTTTTCGCGCCGCCCCGGCTGACGCAGTTTTCGCGCCGCCCCGGCTGACGCGGTTTCGTGCCGCCCCGGCTGACGCGGTTTTCGCGCCGCCCCGGCTGACGCGGTTTTTGCGTCGCCCCGGCTGACACGGTTCGGACTTTGCACTTTTCGGCTGTGCCTGGCTGGCGGCCCACTCACTCGATCGCCATGTCTGTTTGCCACAGTTTTCCCGGTGGTGCCGCACCCGGGCTCGCCCCGGCTGACGCAGTTTTCGCGCCGCCCCGGCTGACGCGGTTTCGTGCCGCCCCGGCAGACGCGGTTTTCGCGCCGCCCCGGCTGACGCGGTTTCGTGCCGCCCCGGCAGACGCAGTTCGGACTTAGCACTTTTCGGCTGTGCCTGGCTGGCGGCCCACTCACTCGATCGCCATGTCTGTTTGCCACAGTTTTCCCGGTGGTGCCGCACCCGGGCTCGCCCCGGCTGACGCAGTTTTCGCGCCGCCCCGGCTGACGCGGTTTCGTGCCGCCCCGGCAGACGCGGTTTTCGCGCCGCCCCGGCTGACGCGGTTTCGTGCCGCCCCGGCAGACGCAGTTCGGACTTAGCACTTTTCGGCTGTGCCTGGCTGGCGGCCCACTCACTCGATCGCCATGTCTGTTTGCCACAGTTTTCCCGGTGGTGCCGCACCCGGGCTCGCCCCGGCAGACGCGTTTTTTTTTTTTTTCTTTCGCCCCGGCTGACGCAGTTTTCGCGCCGCCCCGGCTGACGCGGTTTCGTGCCGCCCCGGCAGACGCGGTTTTTTGCGCCGCCCCGGCTGACGCGGTTTTTGCCGCCCCGGCTGACGCAGTTCGGACTTAGCACTTTTCGGCTGTGCCTGGCTGGCGGCCCACTCACTCGATCGCCATGTCTGTTTGCCACAGTTTTCCCGGTGGTGCCGCACCCGGGCTCGCCCCGGCTGACGCAGTTTTCGCGCCGCCCCGGCTGACGCGGTTTCGTGCCGCCCCGGCAGACGCGGTTTTCGCGCCGCCCCGGCTGACGCGGTTTCGTGCCGCCCCGGCAGACGCAGTTCGGACTTAGCACTTTTCGGCTGTGCCTGGCTGGCGGCCCACTCACTCGATCGCCATGTCTGTTTGCCACAGTTTTCCCGGTGGTGCCGCACCCGGGCTCGCCCCGGCTGACGCAGTTTTCGCGCCGCCCCGGCTGACGCGGTTTCGTGCCGCCCCGGCAGACGCGGTTTTCGCGCCGCCCCGGCTGACGCGGTTTCGTGCCGCCCCGGCAGACGCAGTTCGGACTTAGCACTTTTCGGCTGTGCCTGGCTGGCGGCCCACTCACTCGATCGCCATGTCTGTTTGCCACAGTTTTCCCGGTGGTGCCGCACCCGGGCTCGCCCCGGCAGACGCAGTTTTCGCGCCGCCCCGGCAGACGCGGTTTTCGCGCCGCCCCGGCTGACGCGGTTTTTGCCGCCCCGGCTGACGCAGTTCGGACTTGGCACTTTTTGGGCTGAGCCTGGCTGGCGGCCCACTCACTCGATCGCCATGTCTGTTTGCCACAGTCTTCCCGGTGGTGCCGCACCCGGGCTCGCCCCGGCAGACGCGTTTTTTTTTCTTTCGCCCCGGCAGACGTGGTTCCCCCCCCCCCTTTTCGCTCGCCCCGGCTGACGAGGTTTTCGCGCCGCCCCGGCTGACGCAGTTTTCGCGCCGCCCCGGCTGACGCGGTTTCGTGCCGCCCCGGCTGACGCGGTTTTCGCGCCGCCCCGGCTGACGCGGTTTTTGCGTCGCCCCGGCTGACACGGTTCGGACTTTGCACTTTTCGGCTGTGCCTGGCTGGCGGCCCACTCACTCGATCGCCATGTCTGTTTGCCACAGTTTTCCCGGTGGTGCCGCACCCGGGCTTGCCCCGGCAGACGCGTTTTTTTTTTTTCTTTTCGCCCCGGCTGACGCAGTTTTCGCCCCGCCCCGGCTGACGCGGTTTCGTGCCGCCCCGGCAGACGCGGTTTTTTGCGCCGCCCCGGCTGACGCGGTTTTTGCCGCCCCGGCTGACGCAGTTCGGACTTTGCACTTTTTGGCTGAGCCTGGCTGGCGGCCCACTCACTCGATCGCCATGTCTGTTTGCCACAGTTTTCCCGGTGGTGCCGCACCCGGGCTCGCCCCGGCAGACGCGTTTTTTTTTTCCTTCGCCCCGGCAGACGTGGTTCCCCCCCCCCCCTCCGTCTTTCTTTTTGTTTTTTTTTTCGCCGCGGCTGAAGTGGATTTTTCGGTGCCTCGACGCCCCGGTAGTCGCGGTTTTTCCGTTTCCGCACGGCCCCGGCTGACGCTGCTCGGTCACAGTCGCCTTTTGTGAGGATTGCAGACTTCTTGAGCGCGGGTGTTTTTTTTTTGTTGTTGTTGTTGTTTTATTACGCATTCGCTCCAGCAGACGCTGTTTAGACTTTTTGTTTCCTCTTTTATCCTGCGACGAGGTGACGAGGTTTATTCGGTGCCCCGCCGCCCCGGCTGAAGTGATTTTTCCTGTCCCGTGCCGCCCCGGCTGACGCGGTTGGGACTTCGCGTTTGTTCGGCCGCCACGGGTTTTGGCGCACTCGCTCGGTTGCTTGTTGTTGCCACTTGTTGCGAACCCAGGTTTCTTGAGCGAGCGCGGGCGTTTTTTCTTCCTTTCTTTCTTTGTTCTATGTGTTAGCGAATCGGCCTTTAATATCACACGAGGACTCACAACCAACAATTTTCAGTTTGAAGTGTAAAAAATCTGCAGGTGTTGACGTAACTGACTTGCCCCGTACCCTTGAGTACATCCATGAAGTTCTCGTAGTACTACTAAATCGCATTATTCCAAGTGGAGAAATTCCCATAAACTTGCAAACCTCTACACGAAAATCGGTGCGCGTGATAAAGTTGAAAATTATCGTCCGATATCAAATGTGCCTTCTATAACACAAATTCTATTCTAGGAAAAAAAAAAAAAAACACTTGTTCGCCGTTCTCTGCGCCGTGACTGGCAGCACTCCGGCGAAGCGAAACGGGGTCGATTCGAGCACGATATCGGCGTCTTTCGACGTGCTCGCCGGCGACCGTCGCACGAGTACGTCGCACGAGCGCGTCTGCCGGGGCGCCGTTTGCGAAGCCGACGCAAAAGTGGGAACCGCCGCTCGGATGATCGCCGCTTTCGGCAGAGTGAGTGTTGGCACTCCGGGGAAGCGAAACAGCGTGAATGCGCCCACGAAATCGGCGTATTTTGAAGTGCCCGCCGGCGACCGTCGCACGAGTACGGTAAACCGCGTCAGCCGGGGCGTAGTTCGGGACGCCGACGAAAAAGTGGGAAGCGCAACTCGGATCTTCGCCGTTTTTGCAGGAGTGAGTGGCGGCCCTCCTGCGAGACCAAGAAGCATCGATTCGTGCACGAATTCGGCGCCTTTCGACGTGATCGCCGGCGACCGTCGCTCGAGTAGGGCAAACCGCGTCTGCCGGGGCGGGCTTCGGGACGCCGATGCGAAAGTGGGAAACGCTGCTCGGATGTTCGCCGTTTTTGGCCGAGTGAGTGCTGGCACTCGGGCGAAGCCAAACGGGGCCGATTACGGCACGATATCGGCGTCTTTCGACGTGCCCGGCGGCGACCGTCGCACGAGTACGGTAAACCGCGTCAGCCCGGGCGGAGTTCGGGACGCCGATGCGAAAGTGGAGAACGCCGCTCGGATCTTCGCCGTTTTTGGAGGAGTGAGTGGCGGCACTCCGGAGAAGCCAAGGAGCGCCAATTAGCGCACGATATCGGCGTCTTTCGACGCGCTCGCCGGCGACCGTCGAACGAGTAGGGCAAACCGCGTCTGCCGGGGCGGGGTTTACGACGCCGACGCAAAAGTGGGAACCGCCGCTCGGATGTTGGCCGTTTTTGGCAGAGTGAGTGCTGGCACACCGGCGACGCGAAAGAGCGCGAAAGCGCCCACGAAAGTGGCGTATTTGGACGTGCTTGACGGCGACCGCTGCAGGAGTACGAAAAACCACGTCAGCCGGGGCGAGCGACCCACGGCGGTCTGGGTGCTTATCGCTGCTATTATAGGGGCACCCCGGCAGACGCAGAAAAAAAAAATTTTTTTTCGACCTTCTTTTTTGCTGGTCAAGCTCGGGTAACCCAGGTCGCAATGGGAGCCGCGCACGAAAGCGGCGTCGCGAGACGCGTTCGCGGTCGCTAGTCGCACGAGCTCGGCAACCGCGTCAGCCGGCGCGGAGTTCGGGATGCCGACGGCTAAGTGGGTACCGCTGCTCGGATGTTCGCCGTTTTTGGCCGAGTGAGTGCTGGCACTCCGGCGAAGCGAAACGGGGCCGATTCGGGCACGATATCGGCGTATTTCGACGTGCTCGCCGGCGACCGTCGCACGAGTACGGCAAAGCGCGTCTGCCGGGGCGAGGTTTGCGATGCCGACGAAAAAGTGGGAAGCGCCGCTCGGATCTTCGCCGTTTTTGCAGGAGTGAGTGGCGGCCCTCCTGCGAGACCAAGAAGCATCGACTCGCGCACGATATCGGTGTCTTTCGACGTGCCCGCCGGCCACCGCCGCACGAGTACGGCAAACCGCGTATGCCGGGGCGGGGTTGGCGACGCCGACGCAAAAGTGGGAACCGCCACTAGGATGTTCGCCGTTTTTGGCAGAGTGAGTGCTGGCACACCGGCGACGCGAAAGAGCGCGAAAGCGCCCACGAAAGTGGCGTATTTGGACGTGCTTGACGGCGACCGCTGCAGGAGTACGAAAAACCACGTCAGCCGGGGCGAGCGACCCACGGCGGTCTGGGTGCTTATCGCTGCTATTATAGGGGCACCCCGGCAGACGCAGAAAAAAAAAATTTTTTTTCGACCTTCTTTTTTGCTGGTCGAGCTCGGGTAACCCAGGTCGCAATGGGAGCCGCGCACGAAAGCGGCGTCGCGAGACGCGTTCGCGGTCGCTAGTCGCACGAGCTCGGCAACCGCGTCAGCCGGCGCGGAGTTCGGGATGCCGACGGCTAAGTGGGTACCGCTGCTCGGATGTTCGCCGTTTTTGGCCGAGTGAGTGCTGGCACTCCGGCGAAGCGAAACGGGGCCGATTCGGGCACGATATCGGCGTATTTCGACGTGCTCGCCGGCGACCGTCGCACGAGTACGGCAAAGCGCGTCTGCCGGGGCGAGGTTTGCGATGCCGACGAAAAAGTGGGAAGCGCCGCTCGGATCTTCGCCGTTTTTGCAGGAGTGAGTGGCGGCCCTCCTGCGAGACCAAGAAGCATCGACTCGCGCACGATATCGGTGTCTTTCGACGTGCCCGCCGGCCACCGCCGCACGAGTACGGCAAACCGCGTATGCCGGGGCGGGGTTGGCGACGCCGACGCAAAAGTGGGAACCGCCACTAGGATGTTCGCCGTTTTTGGCAGAGTGAGTGCTGGCACTCCGGCGAAGCGAAAGAGCGCGAATGCGCCCACGAAAGTGGCGTGTTTGGACGTGCTTGACGACGACCACCGCAGGAAAACGAAAAACCACGTCAGCCGGGGCGAGCGACCCATGGCGGTCTGGGTGCTTATCGCTGCTATTATAGGGGCACCCCGGCAGACGCAAAAAAAAAAAAAATTTTTTTTCGACATTCTTTCTTGCTCGTCGACCTCGGGTGACCCAGGTCGCAGTGGGAGCCGCGCACGAAAGCGGCGTCGCGAGACGGCTTCGCGGTCGCTAGTCGCACGAGCTCGGCAACCGCGTCTGCCGGGGCGGAGTTCGGGACGCCGACGGCTAAGTGGGAACCGCCGCTCGGATGTTCGCCGTTTGTGGCCGAGTGAGTGCTGGCACTCCGGCGAAGCCAAACGGGGCCGATTCCGGCACGATATCGGCGTCTTTCTACGTGCTCGCCGGCGACCGTCGCACGAGTACGGCAAAGTGCGTCTGCCGGGGCGGGGTTTGCGACGCGTACGCAATAGTGAGAACCGTCGCTCGGATGTTCGTCGTCTTTCGCCGAGCCAGTGCTGGCACTCCGGCGAAGCCGAACGGAGCCGATTCGGGCACGATATCGGCGTCTTTCCACGTGCTCGCCGGCGACCGTCGCACGAGTACGGTAAACCGCGTCAGCCGGGGCGGAGTTCGGGACGCCGATGCGAAAGTGGGAAGCGCCGCTCGGATCTTCGCCGTTTTTGGAGGAGTCAGTGGCGGCACTCCGGTGAAGCCAAGGTGCGCCAATTCGCGCACGATATCGGCGTCTTTCGACGTGCCCGCCGGCCACCGTCGCACGAGTACGGCAAACCTCGTCTGCCGGGGCGGGGTTTGCGACGCCGACGCAAAAGTGGGAACCGCCGCTCGGATGTTCGCCGTTTTTGGCAGAGTGAGTGCTGGCACTCCGGCGAAGCGAAAGAGCGTGAATGCGCCCACGAAAGTAGCGTATTTGGACGTGCTTGACGGCGACCGCCGCAGGAGTACGAAAAACCACGTCAGCCGGGGCGAGCGACCCACGGCGGTCTGGGTGCTTATCGCTGCTATTATAGGGGCACCCCGGCAGACGCAGAAAGAAAAAAAAAAAAAAATGGGGACATGGCGTGCGTCACCGTGCGGCTTCGCAGCGTTGCCGAAGTCGCCGAGCCCTTCGACTGAGCCGAACGGCGGACAGGGAACGTTGGTCGGCCGTTCTAACCTGTCGGTGCCACGCCGAGACGTCGTTAAGGAAAACCGCGTCGTGGGCCTCTACGACGCCGTCGAGTCGTTGTACGTTTGGTGTCCAGCGTGTCGGCGGCGAGTAGCGGACACGTCGTTCACGACTTCGGTCTTTCGCAGTCGACGCGAACTTGCGGAGAGTCGTGGTGCCTCACGTTTTCGGCAGAAACCGCGGCGGAATTTTCCCGTGCGTGCGCGCACGACCTCGGTGCTGTGCCGTCAGCGTAGTGTTGCACAAACTCGTGGCCTACCCAAGGTGCGGTACGTTTGCGGCCGTATCCTCGGTGGGAATTTCGTGAGTAGGGTCGCAAATTCTACGACCTCGGCGGGTTTGAGAGCGACGTAGACTTGTGGCACGCTCAACGTGCCACACGTTTCGGGGCACACCCGCGGTGAAATTTTCTCGAGTACGCTCGTATTAGTGCCCAAGGAGGTCTGGGTACTTATCGCTGCTATTATGTGGGGGTTCTCGTGAGCGGCGTACGCGAAAGCGACCGGGTGTCTGATATGCGGCGGGCTTCGGCCTCGTCAAGCGTGTCCTCGGGTCTGCTCCAGGGGAATCCACGGCAGTCGTCTGCAGCCTCATCCGCTTGATGCGTTAGGGGCTGGTTGTCGGACGGTGCCGTTTTACCACGATATCGAGGTGTGTTCCGTGTCGTCCTCGGGCGATTCAGATGCGAAAGCGCCGAAGACGCGGGCGTGACCCGTCGTCTGGCGGCTTTGCAGTCTCGGCTCCGTTGCTCCGGCCGGTCCACCGACAGTGCAGCGGGCTTGGGCAACCCGCACGGCGCGACCGAGTCGATGCAACGAAAAAGAGCGAGCATGAACGTGCTTCTTGCCGCACGGCTCCCACTCGTCTTTCGGGAAGGTTGTGCCGTAGCGAGCTCGAACGCCGTCATCTCGGAGTGCAAAATAAGCGTGTTGGGGCGCCTGAAGGTGGCCTCCGCCGCACACAGACTGCGTCCGGCCCGCCGAAGGCGAGGACGGACGCGCAGTCGAACGATTACCTGGTTGATCCTGCCAGTAATCATATGCTTGTCTCAAAGATTAAGCCATGCATGTCTAAGTACATGCCGAAATAAGGCGAAACCGCGAATGGCTCATTAAATCAGTTATGGTTCCTTAGATCGTTTCTTCCTACTTGGATAACTGTGGCAATTCTAGAGCTAATACATGCAGTGAGCCTGGAGCCCTTTGGGTAACGGGTGCTTTTATTAGACCAAGATCGATCGGGTTTCGGCCCGTATTGTGTGGTGACTCTGGATAACTTTGTGCTGATCGCATGGCCACGAGCCGGCGACGTTTCTTTCAAGTGTCTGCCTTATCAACTTTCGATGGTAGGTTACTTGCTTACCATGGTTGTTACGGGTAACGGAGAATCAGGGTTCGATTCCGGAGAGGGAGCCTGAGAAACGGCTACCACATCCAAGGAAGGCAGCAGGCGCGCAAATTACCCACTCCCGGCACGGGGAGGTAGTGACGAAAAATAACAATACGGGACTCTTTTGAGGCCCCGTAATTGAAATGAGTACACTCTAAATCCTTTAACGAGGATCAATTGGAGGGCAAGTCTGGTGCCAGCAGCCGCGGTAATTCCAGCTCCAATAGCGTATACTAAAGCTGCTGCGGTTAAAAAGCTCGTAGTTGGATCTCAGTTCCAGACGAGTAGTGCATCTACCCGATGCGACGGCTCGGACTGAACATCATGCCGGTTCTTTCTTGGTGCACTTCATTGTGTGCCTCGAGATGGCCGGTGCTTTTACTTTGAAAAAATTAGAGTGCTCAACGCAGGCGAGTCGCCTGAATAAACTTGCATGGAATAATAGAACAAGACCTCGTTTCTGTTCTGTTGGTTTTTGGAATACGAGGTAATGATTAAGAGGGACGGACGGGGGCATTCGTATTGCGGCGCTAGAGGTGAAATTCTTGGACCGTCGCAAGACGAACTACTGCGAAAGCATTTGCCAAGAATGTTTTCATTGATCAAGAACGAAAGTCAGAGGTTCGAAGGCGATCAGATACCGCCCTAGTTCTGACCATAAACGATGCCAACCAGCGATCCGCCTGAGTTACTCAAATGACTCGGCGGGCAGCTTCCGGGAAACCAAAGTATTTGGGTTCCGGGGGAAGTATGGTTGCAAAGCTGAAACTTAAAGGAATTGACGGAAGGGCACCACCAGGAGTGGAGCCTGCGGCTTAATTTGACTCAACACGGGAAAACTTACCCGGCCCGGACACTGGGAGGATTGACAGATTGAGAGCTCTTTCTTGATTCGGTGGATGGTGGTGCATGGCCGTTCTTAGTTGGTGGAGCGATTTGTCTGGTTAATTCCGATAACGAACGAGACTCTAGCCTATTAAATAGGTGCGGGGTTCCCAGCACCTTACAACCTTCTTAGAGGGACAAGCGGCTCCTAGCCGCACGAAACAGAGCAATAACAGGTCTGTGATGCCCTTAGATGTCCGGGGCCGCACGCGCGCTACACTGAAGGAAGCAGCGTGTCTTTATCCCTGTCTGAAAAGACTGGGTAACCCGTGGAACTTCTTTCGTGATTGGGATAGGGGCTTGCAATTGTTCCCCTTGAACGAGGAATTCCCAGTAAGCGCGAGTCATAAGCTCGCGTTGATTACGTCCCTGCCCTTTGTACACACCGCCCGTCGCTACTACCGATTGAATGATTTAGTGAGGTCTTCGGACCGATGTCCGGCGCGGCCTTTCGGTTGCGCCGGTCTGTTGGAAAGATGACCAAACTTGATCATTTAGAGGAAGTAAAAGTCGTAACAAGGTTTCCGTAGGTGAACCTGCGGAAGGATCATTAACGGATTGTGAAGGGTGAGCGCCTCAGCTGCGTCTGCGCCCGACACTTTCTGCCGCTGACCCCGTTTGGACGCGGGGTCGGCTTTTCCCCACGGGGCTGCCTGAATGTGGAGCGGCACCCCGTGACAAATTGTTGCGCCCAGCGGACGCCAACACCGCGACCTTGGACGGTCGGCCAGGTGGCGGACGCGGGTACAAACGGCGCAACGCACTCATAGGTCGGCTTTCGACCCGCCACTGCACCGTGGCTCGAAGCGCTCGAAATGCGCGACCCGACCGCTGCGGGACCGCCTAGTACTGTAAACAGGAGCGGCGGAGCGCGAACGGCGAGTCGTGGTTACGTCGGTAGAAGGCGAGGCTGCGCGTTCCCGAAACGCCAGCCGAGTGCCCTCCCGACCGTTCGAGCGTGCAAGAACGAGACCCGACAATCGCGCGGCGACTGCCAAGTACGAGAGGAACGGCACAAGCGTCGGCGGTCGGTCAAGGAACTGGCGATGTGACGGGTCCGCTGTGCACCAGTGCATACCGTCCCGCCGTCCGCGGCAAGCGCCTCCGCGTCCTCGGGTGACGGAGGCTGCCGGTCGGTTCTTGCAGGCGAGGGATCTCGCTGGCACCGGTTCGCGTTGACGCGCGGCCGGTCATGGCACGGCGATGCGACGGCCGAGGTGCGCAGTACTCGATGGAGGAACCGCACGCTCCGATGACCGTCCCGCCCTCCGCGGCGTATGCGTACCGACCGTAATGGTTGCAGCAGCGCCGGCCGGCTTTTGAATTCGCCACACGAAACACGGTGCGAGATCGCGGTTAGGGGAGCGTCGACGTTGCCAGGCGTTTTGCTTGCTGCCGAGGGAAAGGCGGCACGGCCACGTCGCGCTCGTCGCGATTAGCGGGTCTGCGCGCTTTGGGAAGGTGCCGCAACGACTTGCCGAAAGAGGAAGCACGGAAGAACGAGGGACTTGGACGTCCCGACAATTGAACGCACTTGCGGCCAGGCCCTTGCTGGCTTCGTTCTTCCGCCTCGAGTAGGCTCGTACGCGGCTCCGGCGCCGAAAGTGGTCCTTGGCACCGACTTCGGTGGACGTGGGAAGTGCCGCGCAAGTACGGCGCGCCTGGCTCCACCTGTTGGCTAAAGTAGGCAGCCGGATCGGCATTTTGGTGTGCGGTGGCAAACCGTGGATGCGAAAAAAGCTTGTGCGATTTCGTGGAACAAAAAGCGGGGGTCCCCCTTTTTATG
>NW_027464862.1:55000-60000 GCF_043290135.1 Rhipicephalus microplus
CATCGATGTAAACAGCCTCTTGGCGGCCATTACACAAGGAACACCCAAAACTCGACGATAACAGCAAATCCGCGGCTGGTTTCGGCTGAATTCCGGTGCCGGGAGAGTCCTGGGGAGTATCCGAAGATAGGACAGCCAGTTTTGCGCGGGGATCTAGGGCGAAACGTCTGAAGATCGCCGGTTTTCCGACCGAAGTGAGTCCAGTTTCCCGCCAAAACATGGGCGCGGCCATATTGGATTGAGGTCAAATTTTCGCCAAAAGTGGAATAACTTTGGAACGAAAGGTCGCAGGAAGACAAAACTGGTATCATTTTGATCAGGAAAAAGTGCTAATAGTGATAGGAAAAAACGCGGTGTTCCTACGTTAACTCTAACACCAAAATCCGGAACCCCCCTATTACCAGGGTTGAAAACCTGCACATTGTGGCCAGGTTGAGCAACTGGATTAAACCAAATTTGGCGGAACTAGGAAATTCTTGCTGAAAACGCTCGGAACCAAGTCCTGGTGCCACAGAACAGCAGAATTATTCTTCTCAGTTCAAGAGGGCCACAAAAGAACAAGGAATTTCAACTTTCCTGACCATTTTCTACAGTTAGACAAAAACAGCAAATCCGAGGCTGGTTTCGGTTCTTTTCTGGAGCCGGCAGTTCTGGAAGTGCTTGAAGACTAGATACACGCTTTTGCTAGTAGTTCTGGGGCGAAACGACAGGAAATTGACATTTTCCGACTGTTCTGAGTTCGGATTCCCGTCAAAATGAGAGGCGGCCATCTTTGATTGAACACTTCACGCCAAAGGTAGAATAACTCCGGAACGAATCCCCGTAGAGAGACAAAACTGGTATCTATCTGTTTAGCGGAAAACGCCAACAGAGACAGGAAAAGTGCGGCGCCTCTACGCTGCCAAGAACACCTAAAACCGGCAACCTCTACTACCAAGGTTGAGGAACATCTCTGGCGATACCAGAACAAGTTAAAAAGGAGTAACTTTCTTCCAGACGGCAAACAACGGCTTCGAAGGCACAAACCCTTCTCTTGGAACACAGCGTGGAGATTAGGAGAAGATGTTGAAACCCAAGGGGATGAGAACGGAAACCCAGAAACAAGGACTGGAGGGAAGAGGACCTCTACAAACGGCAAACCCAGCAGTGGGGCCTACGTCAAAGGTCCTAAAAAACACAGGAAGCAATGACGACTCTGCAATTACAGACCCCACGCAAGGGGCGAAGACAGACAAGATACAGAAGAAGAAGACCAAGAGGGTGGAACAAAAACAAGTGACCAACAAAGAAGAGAAGGCAAAGAAAGAAGAACCACAAGGAGCGATGCCCGCCAAAGCTTCTCTTGAAACAGATTGGTGGAGCCCAACCGAGAATGACCAGGTAGAGGGAGGCAGCCGAGGAACCGAAACCGAAGAAGCTGAAGGAGGAGAGATCCACCCTCAAACACAAACGGCTGCTAACGAAGGAGCGCTAGACAACTGGGACGAAGACAGAAATTCACAATCGTCACTCCCAACCAGCCGCGGAGAAAAGGGTACAGTTTTGTCTAGACTTTCCAAAGCAGACAAGAATACTATGAGGGCTCTCATTAAAATCTCTACATTGACGGGCGGCGACGAGGCGGTAGCCCAGCAGATTGAAGCGATAATCTCCGAACAAGCTAAATTGAAAAACCTGGTAATGGAACAGGCCCAACAGATTGCGTTCCAAAAAGGCAGGATCGAAGAATTGGAGAAAAGAAGACAAGAAGAACCACTCGAACAAAGGGAAGAGCCAACACAGAGCAACACTCCCGCAACCGAGAGCCGACCAACCTATGCTCTGGTGGTATCTTCCGGAACAATGGAGAAAAAAGAGGTCGCATCGCTTCTGAGGCAGCGGGTGGATCCCCTCGACCTGGGAATCCAAGAAGCAACAATTCGGCCAGGGAGAGAGGGAATTGTCGTGATGACGAAGTCAAAAGAAGACTCAGCTAAGATTCTCCAGTTCATTCAGAAGGACAGAGAACTGAGAAATGTTGAAGCCAAGCTCCCAAAGGAGAACAGGATCCATAAGAAAATAATTGGACTCGAGGATGAAATTGACGAGGTCAATCTCCCAGCCCGAATCGTCAGGCAAAACCGTTTGGTGTGCTCGCCAGAAGACATAACAATAAAGAAGACATGGCCGGGCAAGAGAGGCAAGACAGTGATTCTCGCCCTAAATCGAAGTGCAAACAAAGCAATCGGAAGCCGAACTGCACTGAACATCGGCTGGTCACGATGCCCGATCTTTGACGACATCTTTTGGCCCAGATGCACAAGATGCGCCATGCACGGCCACATTGCTCCCGATTGCGATGGCCCCCAGCGCTGCATTAACTGTGGCCAACGAGGTCACTACCAAAGAGAATGTGAAGCAGAATCGCACTGCAACATCTGCGAGACTGAGGGTCGCACGGAGACAGATCATTCTATGATGTCCAGGGAATGCCCGGTATACATAACAAAGGTACAGGCCGAGAAAGGCAAAATTCTAGCTAGACTAAACTAAGAGTACCCAACACACAGGCACAATGGCGAATAGCACTGAAATACAAATAATACAGGTAAATTTAGGCAGGGCATTTAAGGCAAATCAGTCACTAAACAATTTTCAACAAGAAAAAGAATTCGACATATCTGTACTCCAAGAACCATATTCGCTCAACAACAAAATCATAGGGTTTCCGCTAAAGCATAAAGTTATAGCCAACAACAAAGACCCGAAGACAGCCATCATAATACACAAAGAAAATATAACCGCTTTCCCAATTATTATAGAACAAAAACTAATAGCAGTCAAGATAAATAAAGGTGAAAGAGAATTGTTAATTATCAACTGCTACTGTCCTCCGAATGAAAACGTCGAGCTGGCAATGTCAGCAATAGGAAACATTTTACAGAAATTTATAGACATTAACACGATAATAATGGGTGACTTCAACTCAAAACATCAAATTTGGGGAAGCACGGAGACGGATGAGAAAGGTGAAAAAGTATTAGAATTCACAGTATTACACAACCTGACATTATTAAATGCCAAAGAATCACCTCCGACATTTAAAACAAGTAGGGCGAGGGGTTGGATTGACCTCACCATATGTGACGCAAACCTAAACCAGGATATTAAAAGCTGGGAAGTACTTAAAACCTATAATCACAGCGATCACAGATACATTAAAGTTGTTATTAAAAATGAAGAACTTCCAGAGGAATATGGCCTAACGTTAAAAGGGCAAACAAAAGTCATGGAAAAGTTGCAAATTGATCCCTGGTTTGAGGAAGTCCAGGGGAAAATAAACACGAAGGAAAGTATTGAAGAAATAGTGAATACGCTACACGAGAAAATCGAGAAACTTAAGAAGGAATTCAGTAAAAAGAAAAAACCTTCTAAACAAAAACCGAATACTTGGTGGTCAAGAGACCTAGAAATTGAAAGGAAGAGAGTCAGAGCACTACGAAGGAGGTATCAAAAGGCGAAAGGGGATATCAGAGAACAATACAAAAAGGAATACTATAAAGAACATGACACGTATAACAACATGATAGAACAGGCTAAAAACAACAGTTGGAAAACTCTATGTACTAAGGCTACAAAAAATCCATTCATCCTACCGTATAAAATTGCACGAAATAAGATGAAAACCAAGGTTATGTTTAGAAGCATCACAAAAGAAAATGGAGAAGTCACAAAGACTCTTCAGGAAACAATAGAACACATTCTAGGAAATTTATACCCTAACTGCATGGAAAATGACGAGCCAGGACACAGTCAAATACAATCAAGCAACGGCACAATAAACAATAACAAACAGGGAGGAAATTGGACATCGGGAGCAGAAATGAGAGAAAGAAATTTACCCAGTGATGACCTCCCATTTACAGAGATTGAAGTAACGCAGATAGTAAAAAATCTGAGGAAAGATGTAACCCCCGGACCAGACAACCTAAAAACTAACCTCATACAAGTGATGTATGAAAGGCATAAGACTTTCTTTGTCAATCTTTTTAATGCATGCTTAAAGCACGGACATTTTCCTCAAAGATGGAAAGAATCTAAAATTATATTGATTCCAAAAGGGAACGGAGAGGACAAATCCGAGGAAAACAAATATCGCCCAATAGCTATTAACTCGATTTTGGGAAAAATATTAGAAAAGCTCATAAAAGATAGAATCTATTATTTCTTGTTTAAAAATCACCATTTTAACAAAAAACAATTTGGATTTACCCATGGGACATCAACAACCACGGCATTGGAAGAAATAATCAAACGAATAAACCAAGCGAAAATTGATAAGCTAAACAGCATGCTAATAGCACTAGATATTAAAAACGCATTCAATTCTATAAAACCCGAAGCAGTTATTCAGAAATTAGAGGAATATAAGTGTCCCAACAACCTAATAAAACTGGCGGACAATATTCTACGGAACAGGAAAATAATCTATGAAACAGATGGAGTAAAAATTAAGAAAACACTAACTTCAGGTTCCCCACAGGGGTCACCTTTAAGCCCACTCTGTTGGAATATAACAATAGGCGACCTATTAGAAACTCAGCTTCAAGAAGGAGTACACATCCAAGCCTTTGCGGACGACGTGGTGTTACACATAAAGTTCCGCTCAAGAAAAGAGGTGGAGGAAAAAGCTACGAAGGCACTAACACTAATAAATCAGTGGGCACATCAAAACGGAATAACCCTGAATAAGGAAAAATCGGAATATATGATAATCGGAAAGCAGTACATTAGCCATCAACCCCAAATAAAAATCGGACAGGATAAAATCAAAATGGTTAACGAAATGAAAATTCTAGGGGTGGTCTTGGACACAAAACTAACATTCCTCCCACATCTAAAATACTTAAAAAGAAAAGTAGACGAAGTCACGTATAATTTAAGTCGTACAATAAAAGACGACAAACATACAAATAGAAACACACTACAGTTAATATATAAAAGGGGTATAGAACGAATGG
>NW_027464862.1:65000-80000 GCF_043290135.1 Rhipicephalus microplus
CGCCCCGGCTGACGCGGTTTTTGCGCCGCCCCGGCTGACGCGGTTTTCGCGCCGCCCCGGCTGACGCGGTTTTCGCGCCGCCCCGGCTGACGCGGTTTTTGCGTCGCCCCGGCTGACGCGGTTCGGACTTTGCACTTTTTGGCTCACCCCGGCTGGCGGCCCACTCACTCGATCGCCAGGTCTGTTTGCCCCGGTGGTTCCACCGCCAGGCTTAAGCGCGAACTTTTTTTGTTTGTTTTCTTTTGATTAAGCGCAAGCTTTTTTCTTTGTTTTCTTTTGATTAAGCGCGGGCTTTTTTCTTTGTTTTTTTTTTTTATTTCGCCCCGGCAGACGCGGTTTTTGCGCCGCCCCGGCTGACGCGGTTTTTGCCGCCCCGGCTGACGCAGTTCGGACTTAGCACTTTTCGGCTGTGCCTGGCTGGCGGCCCACTCACTCGATCGCCATGTCTGTTTGCCACAGTTTTCCCGGTGGTGCCGCACCCGGGCTCGCCCCGGCTGACGCAGTTTTCGCGCCGCCCCGGCTGACGCGGTTTCGTGCCGCCCCGGCAGACGCGGTTTTCGCGCCGCCCCGGCTGACGCGGTTTTTGCGTCGCCCCGGCTGACACGGTTCGGACTTTGCACTTTTCGGCTGTGCCTGGCTGGCGGCCCACTCACTCGATCGCCATGTCTGTTTGCCACAGTTTTCCCGGTGGTGCCGCACCCGGGCTCGCCCCGGCTGACGCAGTTTTCGCGCCGCCCCGGCTGACGCGGTTTCGTGCCGCCCCGGCAGACGCGGTTTTCGCGCCGCCCCGGCTGACGCGGTTTCGTGCCGCCCCGGCAGACGCAGTTCGGACTTAGCACTTTTCGGCTGTGCCTGGCTGGCGGCCCACTCACTCGATCGCCATGTCTGTTTGCCACAGTTTTCCCGGTGGTGCCGCACCCGGGCTCGCCCCGGCTGACGCAGTTTTCGCGCCGCCCCGGCTGACGCGGTTTCGTGCCGCCCCGGCAGACGCGGTTTTCGCGCCGCCCCGGCTGACGCGGTTTCGTGCCGCCCCGGCAGACGCAGTTCGGACTTAGCACTTTTCGGCTGTGCCTGGCTGGCGGCCCACTCACTCGATCGCCATGTCTGTTTGCCACAGTTTTCCCGGTGGTGCCGCACCCGGGCTCGCCCCGGCAGACGCGTTTTTTTTTTTCTTTCGCCCCGGCTGACGCAGTTTTCGCGCCGCCCCGGCTGACGCGGTTTCGTGCCGCCCCGGCAGACGCGGTTTTTTGCGCCGCCCCGGCTGACGCGGTTTTTGCCGCCCCGGCTGACGCAGTTCGGACTTAGCACTTTTCGGCTGTGCCTGGCTGGCGGCCCACTCACTCGATCGCCATGTCTGTTTGCCACAGTTTTCCCGGTGGTGCCGCACCCGGGCTCGCCCCGGCTGACGCAGTTTTCGCGCCGCCCCGGCTGACGCGGTTTCGTGCCGCCCCGGCAGACGCGGTTTTCGCGCCGCCCCGGCTGACGCGGTTTCGTGCCGCCCCGGCAGACGCAGTTCGGACTTAGCACTTTTCGGCTGTGCCTGGCTGGCGGCCCACTCACTCGATCGCCATGTCTGTTTGCCACAGTTTTCCCGGTGGTGCCGCACCCGGGCTCGCCCCGGCTGACGCAGTTTTCGCGCCGCCCCGGCTGACGCGGTTTCGTGCCGCCCCGGCAGACGCGGTTTTCGCGCCGCCCCGGCTGACGCGGTTTCGTGCCGCCCCGGCAGACGCAGTTCGGACTTAGCACTTTTCGGCTGTGCCTGGCTGGCGGCCCACTCACTCGATCGCCATGTCTGTTTGCCACAGTTTTCCCGGTGGTGCCGCACCCGGGCTCGCCCCGGCAGACGCGTTTTTTTTTTTCTTTCGCCCCGGCTGACGCAGTTTTCGCGCCGCCCCGGCTGACGCGGTTTCGTGCCGCCCCGGCAGACGCGGTTTTTTTGCGCCGCCCCGGCTGACGCGGTTTTTGCCGCCCCGGCTGACGCAGTTCGGACTTGGCACTTTTTGGCTGAGCCTGGCTGGTGGCCCACTCACTCGATCGCCATGTCTGTTAGCCACAGTTTTCCCGGTGGTGCCGCACCCGGGCTCGCCCCGGCTGACGCAGTTTTCGCGCCGCCCCGGCAGACGCGGTTTTCGCGCCGCCCCGGCTGACGCGGTTTTTGCCGCCCCGGCTGACGCAGTTCGGACTTGGCACTTTTTGGGCTGAGCCTGGCTGGCGGCCCACTCACTCGATCGCCATGTCTGTTTGCCACAGTCTTCCCGGTGGTGCCGCACCCGGGCTCGCCCCGGCAGACGCGTTTTTTTTTTCTTTCGCCCCGGCAGACGTGGTTCCCCCCCCCCCCTTTTCGCTCGCCCCGGCTGACGAGGTTTTCGCGCCGCCCCGGCTGACGCAGTTTTCGCGCCGCCCCGGCTGACGCGGTTTCGTGCCGCCCCGGCTGACGCGGTTTTCGCGCCGCCCCGGCTGACGCGGTTTTTGCGTCGCCCCGGCTGACACGGTTCGGACTTTGCACTTTTCGGCTGTGCCTGGCTGGCGGCCCACTCACTCGATCGCCATGTCTGTTTGCCACAGTTTTCCCGGTGGTGCCGCACCCGGGCTCGCCCCGGCTGACGCAGTTTTCGCGCCGCCCCGGCAGACGCGGTTTTCGCGCCGCCCCGGCTGACGCGGTTTCGTGCCGCCCCGGCAGACGCAGTTCGGACTTAGCACTTTTCGGCTGTGCCTGGCTGGCGGCCCACTCACTCGATCGCCATGTCTGTTTGCCACAGTTTTCCCGGTGGTGCCGCACCCGGGCTCGCCCCGGCTGACGCAGTTTTCGCGCCGCCCCGGCTGACGCGGTTTCGTGCCGCCCCGGCAGACGCGGTTTTCGCGCCGCCCCGGCTGACGCGGTTTCGTGCCGCCCCGGCAGACGCAGTTCGGACTTAGCACTTTTCGGCTGTGCCTGGCTGGCGGCCCACTCACTCGATCGCCATGTCTGTTTGCCACAGTTTTCCCGGTGGTGCCGCACCCGGGCTCGCCCCGGCAGACGCGTTTTTTTTTTTTCTTTCGCCCCGGCTGACGCAGTTTTCGCGCCGCCCCGGCTGACGCGGTTTCGTGCCGCCCCGGCAGACGCGGTTTTTTGCGCCGCCCCGGCTGACGCGGTTTTTGCCGCCCCGGCTGACGCAGTTCGGACTTAGCACTTTTCGGCTGTGCCTGGCTGGCGGCCCACTCACTCGATCGCCATGTCTGTTTGCCACAGTTTTCCCGGTGGTGCCGCACCCGGGCTCGCCCCGGCTGACGCAGTTTTCGCGCCGCCCCGGCTGACGCGGTTTCGTGCCGCCCCGGCAGACGCGGTTTTCGCGCCGCCCCGGCTGACGCGGTTTCGTGCCGCCCCGGCAGACGCAGTTCGGACTTAGCACTTTTCGGCTGTGCCTGGCTGGCGGCCCACTCACTCGATCGCCATGTCTGTTTGCCACAGTTTTCCCGGTGGTGCCGCACCCGGGCTCGCCCCGGCTGACGCAGTTTTCGCGCCGCCCCGGCTGACGCGGTTTCGTGCCGCCCCGGCAGACGCGGTTTTCGCGCCGCCCCGGCTGACGCGGTTTCGTGCCGCCCCGGCAGACGCAGTTCGGACTTAGCACTTTTCGGCTGTGCCTGGCTGGCGGCCCACTCACTCGATCGCCATGTCTGTTTGCCACAGTTTTCCCGGTGGTGCCGCACCCGGGCTCGCCCCGGCAGACGCGTTTTTTTTTTTCTTTCGCCCCGGCTGACGCAGTTTTCGCGCCGCCCCGGCTGACGCGGTTTCGTGCCGCCCCGGCAGACGCGGTTTTTTTGCGCCGCCCCGGCTGACGCGGTTTTTGCCGCCCCGGCTGACGCAGTTCGGACTTGGCACTTTTTGGCTGAGCCTGGCTGGTGGCCCACTCACTCGATCGCCATGTCTGTTAGCCACAGTTTTCCCGGTGGTGCCGCACCCGGGCTCGCCCCGGCTGACGCAGTTTTCGCGCCGCCCCGGCAGACGCGGTTTTCGCGCCGCCCCGGCTGACGCGGTTTTTGCCGCCCCGGCTGACGCAGTTCGGACTTGGCACTTTTTGGGCTGAGCCTGGCTGGCGGCCCACTCACTCGATCGCCATGTCTGTTTGCCACAGTCTTCCCGGTGGTGCCGCACCCGGGCTCGCCCCGGCAGACGCGTTTTTTTTTTCTTTCGCCCCGGCAGACGTGGTTCCCCCCCCCCCCCTTTTCGCTCGCCCCGGCTGACGAGGTTTTCGCGCCGCCCCGGCTGACGCAGTTTTCGCGCCGCCCCGGCTGACGCGGTTTCGTGCCGCCCCGGCTGACGCGGTTTTCGCGCCGCCCCGGCTGACGCGGTTTTTGCGTCGCCCCGGCTGACACGGTTCGGACTTTGCACTTTTCGGCTGTGCCTGGCTGGCGGCCCACTCACTCGATCGCCATGTCTGTTTGCCACAGTTTTCCCGGTGGTGCCGCACCCGGGCTTGCCCCGGCAGACGCGTTTTTTTTTTTTCTTTTCGCCCCGGCTGACGCAGTTTTCGCCCCGCCCCGGCTGACGCGGTTTCGTGCCGCCCCGGCAGACGCGGTTTTTTGCGCCGCCCCGGCTGACGCGGTTTTTGCCGCCCCGGCTGACGCAGTTCGGACTTTGCACTTTTTGGCTGAGCCTGGCTGGCGGCCCACTCACTCGATCGCCATGTCTGTTTGCCACAGTTTTCCCGGTGGTGCCGCACCCGGGCTCGCCCCGGCAGACGCGTTTTTTTTTTTCCTTCGCCCCGGCAGACGTGGTTCCCCCCCCCCCCTCCGTCTTTCTTTTTGTTTTTTTTTTTCGCCGCGGCTGAAGTGGATTTTTCGGTGCCTCGACGCCCCGGTAGTCGCGGTTTTTCCGTTTCCGCACGGCCCCGGCTGACGCTGCTCGGTCACAGTCGCCTTTTGTGAGGATTGCAGACTTCTTGAGCGCGGGTGTTTTTTTTTTGTTGTTGTTGTTGTTTTATTACGCATTCGCTCCAGCAGACGCTGTTTAGACTTTTTGTTTCCTCTTTTATCCTGCGACGAGGTGACGAGGTTTATTCGGTGCCCCGCCGCCCCGGCTGAAGTGATTTTTCCTGTCCCGTGCCGCCCCGGCTGACGCGGTTGGGACTTCGCGTTTGTTCGGCCGCCACGGGTTTTGGCGCACTCGCTCGGTTGCTTGTTGTTGCCACTTGTTGCGAACCCAGGTTTCTTGAGCGAGCGCGGGCGTTTTTTCTTCCTTTCTTTCTTTGTTCTATGTGTTAGCGAATCGGCCTTTAATATCACACGAGGACTCACAACCAACAATTTTCAGTTTGAAGTGTAAAAAATCTGCAGGTGTTGACGTAACTGACTTGCCCCGTACCCTTGAGTACATCCATGAAGTTCTCGTAGTACTACTAAATCGCATTATTCCAAGTGGAGAAATTCCCATAAACTTGCAAACCTCTACACGAAAATCGGTGCGCGTGATAAAGTTGAAAATTATCGTCCGATATCAAATGTGCCTTCTATAACACAAATTCTAGGAAAAAAAAAAAAAACACTTGTTCGCCGTTTTCTGCGCCGTGACTGGCAGCACTCCGGCGAAGCGAAACGGGGTCGATTCGAGCACGATATCGGCGTCTTTCGACGTGCTCGCCGGCGACCGTCGCACGAGTACGTCGCACGAGCGCGTCTGCCGGGGCGCCGTTTGCGAAGCCGACGCAAAAGTGGGAACCGCCGCTCGGATGATCGCCGCTTTCGGCAGAGTGAGTGTTGGCACTCCGGGGAAGCGAAACAGCGTGAATGCGCCCACGAAATCGGCGTATTTTGAAGTGCCCGCCGGCGACCGTCGCACGAGTACGGTAAACCGCGTCAGCCGGGGCGTAGTTCGGGACGCCGACGAAAAAGTGGGAAGCGCAACTCGGATCTTCGCCGTTTTTGCAGGAGTGAGTGGCGGCCCTCCTGCGAGACCAAGAAGCATCGATTCGTGCACGAATTCGGCGCCTTTCGACGTGATCGCCGGCGACCGTCGCTCGAGTAGGGCAAACCGCGTCTGCCGGGGCGGGCTTCGGGACGCCGATGCGAAAGTGGGAAACGCTGCTCGGATGTTCGCCGTTTTTGGCCGAGTGAGTGCTGGCACTCGGGCGAAGCCAAACGGGGCCGATTACGGCACGATATCGGCGTCTTTCGACGTGCCCGGCGGCGACCGTCGCACGAGTACGGTAAACCGCGTCAGCCCGGGCGGAGTTCGGGACGCCGATGCGAAAGTGGAGAACGCCGCTCGGATCTTCGCCGTTTTTGGAGGAGTGAGTGGCGGCACTCCGGAGAAGCCAAGGAGCGCCAATTAGCGCACGATATCGGCGTCTTTCGACGCGCTCGCCGGCGACCGTCGAACGAGTAGGGCAAACCGCGTCTGCCGGGGCGGGGTTTACGACGCCGACGCAAAAGTGGGAACCGCCGCTCGGATGTTGGCCGTTTTTGGCAGAGTGAGTGCTGGCACACCGGCGACGCGAAAGAGCGCGAAAGCGCCCACGAAAGTGGCGTATTTGGACGTGCTTGACGGCGACCGCTGCAGGAGTACGAAAAACCACGTCAGCCGGGGCGAGCGACCCACGGCGGTCTGGGTGCTTATCGCTGCTATTATAGGGGCACCCCGGCAGACGCAGAAAAAAAAAATTTTTTTTCGACCTTCTTTTTTGCTGGTCGAGCTCGGGTAACCCAGGTCGCAATGGGAGCCGCGCACGAAAGCGGCGTCGCGAGACGCGTTCGCGGTCGCTAGTCGCACGAGCTCGGCAACCGCGTCAGCCGGCGCGGAGTTCGGGATGCCGACGGCTAAGTGGGTACCGCTGCTCGGATGTTCGCCGTTTTTGGCCGAGTGAGTGCTGGCACTCCGGCGAAGCGAAACGGGGCCGATTCGGGCACGATATCGGCGTATTTCGACGTGCTCGCCGGCGACCGTCGCACGAGTACGGCAAAGCGCGTCTGCCGGGGCGAGGTTTGCGATGCCGACGAAAAAGTGGGAAGCGCCGCTCGGATCTTCGCCGTTTTTGCAGGAGTGAGTGGCGGCCCTCCTGCGAGACCAAGAAGCATCGACTCGCGCACGATATCGGTGTCTTTCGACGTGCCCGCCGGCCACCGCCGCACGAGTACGGCAAACCGCGTATGCCGGGGCGGGGTTGGCGACGCCGACGCAAAAGTGGGAACCGCCACTAGGATGTTCGCCGTTTTTGGCAGAGTGAGTGCTGGCACACCGGCGACGCGAAAGAGCGCGAAAGCGCCCACGAAAGTGGCGTATTTGGACGTGCTTGACGGCGACCGCTGCAGGAGTACGAAAAACCACGTCAGCCGGGGCGAGCGACCCACGGCGGTCTGGGTGCTTATCGCTGCTATTATAGGGGCACCCCGGCAGACGCAGAAAAAAAAAATTTTTTTTCGACCTTCTTTTTTGCTGGTCGAGCTCGGGTAACCCAGGTCGCAATGGGAGCCGCGCACGAAAGCGGCGTCGCGAGACGCGTTCGCGGTCGCTAGTCGCACGAGCTCGGCAACCGCGTCAGCCGGCGCGGAGTTCGGGATGCCGACGGCTAAGTGGGTACCGCTGCTCGGATGTTCGCCGTTTTTGGCCGAGTGAGTGCTGGCACTCCGGCGAAGCGAAACGGGGCCGATTCGGGCACGATATCGGCGTATTTCGACGTGCTCGCCGGCGACCGTCGCACGAGTACGGCAAAGCGCGTCTGCCGGGGCGAGGTTTGCGATGCCGACGAAAAAGTGGGAAGCGCCGCTCGGATCTTCGCCGTTTTTGCAGGAGTGAGTGGCGGCCCTCCTGCGAGACCAAGAAGCATCGACTCGCGCACGATATCGGTGTCTTTCGACGTGCCCGCCGGCCACCGCCGCACGAGTACGGCAAACCGCGTATGCCGGGGCGGGGTTGGCGACGCCGACGCAAAAGTGGGAACCGCCACTAGGATGTTCGCCGTTTTTGGCAGAGTGAGTGCTGGCACTCCGGCGAAGCGAAAGAGCGCGAATGCGCCCACGAAAGTGGCGTGTTTGGACGTGCTTGACGACGACCACCGCAGGAAAACGAAAAACCACGTCAGCCGGGGCGAGCGACCCATGGCGGTCTGGGTGCTTATCGCTGCTATTATAGGGGCACCCCGGCAGACGCAAAAAAAAAAAAAATTTTTTTTCGACATTCTTTCTTGCTCGTCGACCTCGGGTGACCCAGGTCGCAGTGGGAGCCGCGCACGAAAGCGGCGTCGCGAGACGGCTTCGCGGTCGCTAGTCGCACGAGCTCGGCAACCGCGTCTGCCGGGGCGGAGTTCGGGACGCCGACGGCTAAGTGGGAACCGCCGCTCGGATGTTCGCCGTTTGTGGCCGAGTGAGTGCTGGCACTCCGGCGAAGCCAAACGGGGCCGATTCCGGCACGATATCGGCGTCTTTCTACGTGCTCGCCGGCGACCGTCGCACGAGTACGGCAAAGTGCGTCTGCCGGGGCGGGGTTTGCGACGCGTACGCAATAGTGAGAACCGTCGCTCGGATGTTCGTCGTCTTTCGCCGAGCCAGTGCTGGCACTCCGGCGAAGCCGAACGGAGCCGATTCGGGCACGATATCGGCGTCTTTCCACGTGCTCGCCGGCGACCGTCGCACGAGTACGGTAAACCGCGTCAGCCGGGGCGGAGTTCGGGACGCCGATGCGAAAGTGGGAAGCGCCGCTCGGATCTTCGCCGTTTTTGGAGGAGTCAGTGGCGGCACTCCGGTGAAGCCAAGGTGCGCCAATTCGCGCACGATATCGGCGTCTTTCGACGTGCCCGCCGGCCACCGTCGCACGAGTACGGCAAACCTCGTCTGCCGGGGCGGGGTTTGCGACGCCGACGCAAAAGTGGGAACCGCCGCTCGGATGTTCGCCGTTTTTGGCAGAGTGAGTGCTGGCACTCCGGCGAAGCGAAAGAGCGTGAATGCGCCCACGAAAGTAGCGTATTTGGACGTGCTTGACGGCGACCGCCGCAGGAGTACGAAAAACCACGTCAGCCGGGGCGAGCGACCCACGGCGGTCTGGGTGCTTATCGCTGCTATTATAGGGGCACCCCGGCAGACGCAGAAAGAAAAAAAAAAAAAATGGGGACATGGCGTGCGTCACCGTGCGGCTTCGCAGCGTTGCCGAAGTCGCCGAGCCCTTCGACTGAGCCGAACGGCGGACAGGGAACGTTGGTCGGCCGTTCTAACCTGTCGGTGCCACGCCGAGACGTCGTTAAGGAAAACCGCGTCGTGGGCCTCTACTACGCCGTCGAGTCGTTGTACGTTTGGTGTCCAGCGTGTCGGCGGCGAGTAGCGGACACGTCGTTCACGACTTCGGTCTTTCGCAGTCGACGCGAACTTGCGGAGAGTCGTGGTGCCTCACGTTTTCGGCAGAAACCGCGGCGGAATTTTCCCGTGCGTGCGCGCACGACCTCGGTGCTGTGCCGTCAGCGTAGTGTTGCACAAACTCGTGGCCTACCCAAGGTGCGGTACGTTTGCGGCCGTATCCTCGGTGGGAATTTCGTGAGTAGGGTCGCAAATTCTACGACCTCGGCGGGTTTGAGAGCGACGTAGACTTGTGGCACGCTCAACGTGCCACACGTTTCGGGGCACACCCGCGGTGAAATTTTCTCGAGTACGCTCGTATTAGTGCCCAAGGAGGTCTGGGTACTTATCGCTGCTATTATGTGGGGGTTCTCGTGAGCGGCGTACGCGAAAGCGACCGGGTGTCTGATATGCGGCGGGCTTCGGCCTCGTCAAGCGTGTCCTCGGGTCTGCTCCAGGGGAATCCACGGCAGTCGTCTGCAGCCTCATCCGCTTGATGCGTTAGGGGCTGGTTGTCGGACGGTGCCGTTTTACCACGATATCGAGGTGTGTTCCGTGTCGTCCTCGGGCGATTCAGATGCGAAAGCGCCGAAGACGCGGGCGTGACCCGTCGTCTGGCGGCTTTGCAGTCTCGGCTCCGTTGCTAGTTCCGGCCGGTCCACCGACAGTGCAGCGGGCTTGGGCAACCCGCACGGCGCGACCGAGTCGATGCAACGAAAAAGAGCGAGCATGAACGTGCTTCTTGCCGCACGGCTCCCACTCGTCTTTCGGGAAGGTTGTGCCGTAGCGAGCTCGAACGCCGTCATCTCGGAGTGCAAAATAAGCGTGTTGGGGCGCCTGAAGGTGGCCTCCGCCGCACACAGACTGCGTCCGGCCCGCCGAAGGCGAGGACGGACGCGCAGTCGAACGATTACCTGGTTGATCCTGCCAGTAATCATATGCTTGTCTCAAAGATTAAGCCATGCATGTCTAAGTACATGCCGAAATAAGGCGAAACCGCGAATGGCTCATTAAATCAGTTATGGTTCCTTAGATCGTTTCTTCCTACTTGGATAACTGTGGCAATTCTAGAGCTAATACATGCAGTGAGCCTGGAGCCCTTTGGGTAACGGGTGCTTTTATTAGACCAAGATCGATCGGGTTTCGGCCCGTATTGTGTGGTGACTCTGGATAACTTTGTGCTGATCGCATGGCCACGAGCCGGCGACGTTTCTTTCAAGTGTCTGCCTTATCAACTTTCGATGGTAGGTTACTTGCTTACCATGGTTGTTACGGGTAACGGAGAATCAGGGTTCGATTCCGGAGAGGGAGCCTGAGAAACGGCTACCACATCCAAGGAAGGCAGCAGGCGCGCAAATTACCCACTCCCGGCACGGGGAGGTAGTGACGAAAAATAACAATACGGGACTCTTTTGAGGCCCCGTAATTGAAATGAGTACACTCTAAATCCTTTAACGAGGATCAATTGGAGGGCAAGTCTGGTGCCAGCAGCCGCGGTAATTCCAGCTCCAATAGCGTATACTAAAGCTGCTGCGGTTAAAAAGCTCGTAGTTGGATCTCAGTTCCAGACGAGTAGTGCATCTACCCGATGCGACGGCTCGGACTGAACATCATGCCGGTTCTTTCTTGGTGCACTTCATTGTGTGCCTCGAGATGGCCGGTGCTTTTACTTTGAAAAAATTAGAGTGCTCAACGCAGGCGAGTCGCCTGAATAAACTTGCATGGAATAATAGAACAAGACCTCGTTTCTGTTCTGTTGGTTTTTGGAATACGAGGTAATGATTAAGAGGGACGGACGGGGGCATTCGTATTGCGGCGCTAGAGGTGAAATTCTTGGACCGTCGCAAGACGAACTACTGCGAAAGCATTTGCCAAGAATGTTTTCATTGATCAAGAACGAAAGTCAGAGGTTCGAAGGCGATCAGATACCGCCCTAGTTCTGACCATAAACGATGCCAACCAGCGATCCGCCTGAGTTACTCAAATGACTCGGCGGGCAGCTTCCGGGAAACCAAAGTATTTGGGTTCCGGGGGAAGTATGGTTGCAAAGCTGAAACTTAAAGGAATTGACGGAAGGGCACCACCAGGAGTGGAGCCTGCGGCTTAATTTGACTCAACACGGGAAAACTTACCCGGCCCGGACACTGGGAGGATTGACAGATTGAGAGCTCTTTCTTGATTCGGTGGATGGTGGTGCATGGCCGTTCTTAGTTGGTGGAGCGATTTGTCTGGTTAATTCCGATAACGAACGAGACTCTAGCCTATTAAATAGGTGCGGGGTTCCCAGCACCTTACAACCTTCTTAGAGGGACAAGCGGCTCCTAGCCGCACGAAACAGAGCAATAACAGGTCTGTGATGCCCTTAGATGTCCGGGGCCGCACGCGCGCTACACTGAAGGAAGCAGCGTGTCTTTATCCCTGTCTGAAAAGACTGGGTAACCCGTGGAACTTCTTTCGTGATTGGGATAGGGGCTTGCAATTGTTCCCCTTGAACGAGGAATTCCCAGTAAGCGCGAGTCATAAGCTCGCGTTGATTACGTCCCTGCCCTTTGTACACACCGCCCGTCGCTACTACCGATTGAATGATTTAGTGAGGTCTTCGGACCGATGTCCGGCGCGGCCTTTCGGTTGCGCCGGTCTGTTGGAAAGATGACCAAACTTGATCATTTAGAGGAAGTAAAAGTCGTAACAAGGTTTCCGTAGGTGAACCTGCGGAAGGATCATTAACGGATTGTGAAGGGTGAGCGCCTCAGCTGCGTCTGCGCCCGACACTTTCTGCCGCTGACCCCGTTTGGACGCGGGGTCGGCTTTTCCCCACGGGGCTGCCTGAATGTGGAGCGGCACCCCGTGACAAATTGTTGCGCCCAGCGGACGCCAACACCGCGACCTTGGACGGTCGGCCAGGTGGCGGACGCGGGTACAAACGGCGCAACGCACTCATAGGTCGGCTTTCGACCCGCCACTGCACCGTGGCTCGAAGCGCTCGAAATGCGCGACCCGACCGCTGCGGGACCGCCTAGTACTGTAAACAGGAGCGGCGGAGCGCGAACGGCGAGTCGTGGTTACGTCGGTAGAAGGCGAGGCTGCGCGTTCCCGAAACGCCAGCCGAGTGCCCTCCCGACCGTTCGAGCGTGCAAGAACGAGACCCGACAATCGCGCGGCGACTGCCAAGTACGAGAGGAACGGCACAAGCGTCGGCGGTCGGTCAAGGAACTGGCGATGTGACGGGTCCGCTGTGCACCAGTGCATACCGTCCCGCCGTCCGCGGCAAGCGCCTCCGCGTCCTCGGGTGACGGAGGCTGCCGGTCGGTTCTTGCAGGCGAGGGATCTCGCTGGCACCGGTTCGCGTTGACGCGCGGCCGGTCATGGCACGGCGATGCGACGGCCGAGGTGCGCAGTACTCGATGGAGGAACCGCACGCTCCGATGACCGTCCCGCCCTCCGCGGCGTATGCGTACCGACCGTAATGGTTGCAGCAGCGCCGGCCGGCTTTTGAATTCGCCACACGAAACACGGTGCGAGATCGCGGTTAGGGGAGCGTCGACGTTGCCAGGCGTTTTGCTTGCTGCCGAGGGAAAGGCGGCACGGCCACGTCGCGCTCGTCGCGATTAGCGGGTCTGCGCGCTTTGGGAAGGTGCCGCAACGACTTGCCGAAAGAGGAAGCACGGAAGAACGAGGGACTTGGACGTCCCGACAATTGAACGCACTTGCGGCCAGGCCCTTGCTGGCTTCGTTCTTCCGCCTCGAGTAGGCTCGTACGCGGCTCCGGCGCCGAAAGTGGTCCTTGGCACCGACTTCGGTGGACGTGGGAAGTGCCGCGCAAGTACGGCGCGCCTGGCTCCACCTGTTGGCTAAAGTAGGCAGCCGGATCGGCATTTTGGTGTGCGGTGGCAAACCGTGGATGCGAAAAAAGCTTGTGCGATTTCGTGGAACAAAAAGCGGGGGTCCCCCTTTTTATGCGGAGGAGACCGACCCGCCTGCCGTGGTGAACCGCGACGCCACGGTAAAAACGGGAGAGGCTTGTCGATGGGACCGTGCATCCCGCGCTCCACGGAGGCCGGGAGGCGGCCGCCCGAGGAAATGTGTAGCCGTCGAGGCCCGCATCTGCGTGCACTCTTATCCAAATGGGTGTACCGCAGGCATTTTCTGGTTAGGCGGGCCAATGAGAGCGAGCACACAACGATACCTACGGGTCCGGCTTGGAGAACCGGCTTCGACGCCTCCCGAGTATTTATAGAGGGGTGGACCACGAAAGCACTCGCAAGTAGCGAAAGCGAAACGCCGTCCGAAACACACCGTTTGCTCGATTTGCGGCAGCCGAAAAAGGCGCGGCAGAGTTTTGGAGTCCAAGCGTGCGCTGAAAAGCGCCCTTCTTGGCCACTGTTTGGCCGAGTGCCAGAAACGTTTGGTTTTGACTGTACGGAATTGAACAAACACTTTTTCACGACTCTAAGCGGTGGATCACTCGGTTCTCGGGTCGATGAAGAACGCAGCCAGCTGCGAGACTTGGTGTGAATTGCAGGACACACTGAGCACTGATTCTTTGAACGCACATTGCGGCCTTGGGTCTTCCCTTGGCTTCGTCTGTCTGAGGGTCGGATCACATATCAAGAGAGCCTTCGGCGCACAAGGGAACGTGAGCCGTCGACTCGTTTTGACCGCGTCGGCAACACGGACAGCACGCTGAACACCTCACAGCGAGCGCCAACAGCGGCCACTCAAGGGCGAGACGGTGGCGACCGTCGTGCCAGAGCCCAACCGAAACGGGGGCGACCGACTGCATTGAGGATGTGGCACCTCGTTGAGACCGCCGCAGGACTTCGAGTCGGAAGGAAGCCTGCAGGGAAAGTGCGGTCGAGGTTGCGTACTCCTCTCTGCGACCGGGTGCGCAAGAGCTGCGAGAGCCACGGACGCGCAACTTTAACGCACGGTAAACACGAGGAGCGAAAGCCGGCCAGCAAAGCTTCTCCAGCCGTGCGCAAAGTGCGCGAGATCGCAGCCTTGCGTTGCGCTTGTTGCCCTCGAAGTAAGCAGGGTGTCCCGTAGACCGGGCGCTCGAACACGCTGCGGGGCCGTGCCTCCTCCAGGCTTTGCCGCGCGAACAGGGAACGTTCGCGCGCAAAGCGCAGGGAGGTGAGGAGGCTGCGCCCGACGTTTGCGGTTCGCTGCGTACGCGGTTGATGCGGAGAGCACGGCGCGACGACTTGCCGCGAAGCGGAAAAAGTCTCCCGCACGAGTTGGCGAAACGTTGGCGAAGCTTAAGGCGTTCTCGTCGTAGTCCGCCGTCGGTCTAAGTGCTTCGCAGTTCCCGTCCCGTTCAAAAAACTGGGCCACTCCAGTTGGGGCGGGGGCGACGCTACACGAGACGATGCCTCTCGCCAGGCTGCGTGGCTGCCCTTGCGGCGGCGGCGACTGGCCTCGGCGGTGTTTGGGCTTTCGACACGGTCGTTTATCACGCAACTGCTCGGACGACGCACGCGCGCAGCGGAATGCCGCTTGCCAGCCTTGTGAAGATGTGACCCTGTACAGGGTTGCGGGCGCACTTGGTAGGGCGTCGTACTCGGTTCGCGATGGGTTTACGAACGTGTCCCGTCACTTCCACGTCACACCGGTTGTGCGCCGCACGCGTGCAGCGGGGAAGCCGATTGCCAGCCTTGTGAAGAAGTGGCCCTGTACAGGGTTGCGGGCGCACTTGGTAGGGCG
>NW_027464862.1:85000-100000 GCF_043290135.1 Rhipicephalus microplus
TACGGAAGGAACGGCGCGGAGAGGGCTCGAGACAAAGCTCGACCCTAAACCGCGCCAAGTACGGAGGGAACAGCGCGGCTAAGGGCTCGAAACAAACCCTGAACCGCGCCAAGTACGAAAGGAACGGCGCGCAGTAGGGGTTTAAAACAAAGCTGGTCCCAAAATCGCGCCAAGTACGAAAGGAACAGCGCGGTCGAGACTCGGAAGAAAAAGCTTTCAAAGTGTCGTAGCACGATGCACACTGCTGTTCGTGTGGAACAAACGTGACTACCGTGCTGTACGGTGGAGTTCTGTGCGCAAAAGCGGCGCGTGTGTTTCTAAGCACCACAGCGTTGTGTCAAAAAAGAGGTGCCTGAGAGAAACGCATGCGACTGCCGTGCTTTGCGGCATAGCACCGTGCGCAAAAACGGTGCGCATGCAAGAGGTGTCAGAGCAAGCGAACTTGTGCCACGAGCAACAGGTCACTAAAAGCCTATAGATGACGGTGTTGGAGGAAAAGAAAAATATCGAGAAAGCACTGCGGTGTGCCGTGCGTAGGGACGGGCGCGCGTGCCACATGCCGCCGAAATATGGGTGTCGGAGAAAACAGAGTGCCGCGCGTAACGAGGGGCGCGCGTGTTACAGAGAGATATGCCCAAACGCATGAAAGTGTACGCAGGTGTCCTAAGGCAGTTTTTTTTTTTTTTCCTCATTTTGATGTCGCCCCGGCTGACGCGGTTTTCGTTTTTCCGTGCCGCCCCGGCTGACGCAGTTTTTGCGCCGCCCCGGCTGACGCGGTTTTTGCGCCGCCCCGGCTGACGCGGTTTTCGCGCCGCCCCGGCTGACGCGGTTTTCGCGCCGCCCCGGCTGACGCGGTTCGGACTTTGCACTTTTTGGCTGTGCCTGGCTGGCGGCCCACTCACTCGATCGCCAGGTCTGTTTGCCCCGGTGGTTCCACCGCCAGGCTTAAGCGCGAACTTTTTTTGTTTGTTTTCTTTTGATTAAGCGCAAGCTTTTTTCTTTGTTTTCTTTTGATTAAGCGCGGGCTTTTTTCTTTGTTTTTTTTTTTATTTCGACCCGGCAGACGCGGTTTTTGCGCCGCCCCGGCTGACGCGGTTTTTGCCGCCCCGGCTGACGCAGTTCGGACTTAGCACTTTTCGGCTGTGCCTGGCTGGCGGCCCACTCACTCGATCGCCATGTCTGTTTGCCACAGTTTTCCCGGTGGTGCCGCACCCGGGCTCGCCCCGGCTGACGCAGTTTTCGCGCCGCCCCGGCTGACGCGGTTTCGTGCCGCCCCGGCAGACGCGGTTTTCGCGCCGCCCCGGCTGACGCGGTTTTTGCGTCGCCCCGGCTGACACGGTTCGGACTTTGCACTTTTCGGCTGTGCCTGGCTGGCGGCCCACTCACTCGATCGCCATGTCTGTTTGCCACAGTTTTCCCGGTGGTGCCGCACCCGGGCTCGCCCCGGCTGACGCAGTTTTCGCGCCGCCCCGGCTGACGCGGTTTCGTGCCGCCCCGGCAGACGCGGTTTTCGCGCCGCCCCGGCTGACGCGGTTTCGTGCCGCCCCGGCAGACGCAGTTCGGACTTAGCACTTTTCGGCTGTGCCTGGCTGGCGGCCCACTCACTCGATCGCCATGTCTGTTTGCCACAGTTTTCCCGGTGGTGCCGCACCCGGGCTCGCCCCGGCTGACGCAGTTTTCGCGCCGCCCCGGCTGACGCGGTTTCGTGCCGCCCCGGCAGACGCGGTTTTCGCGCCGCCCCGGCTGACGCGGTTTCGTGCCGCCCCGGCAGACGCAGTTCGGACTTAGCACTTTTCGGCTGTGCCTGGCTGGCGGCCCACTCACTCAATCGCCATGTCTGTTTGCCACAGTTTTCCCGGTGGTGCCGCACCCGGGCTCGCCCCGGCTGACGCAGTTTTCGCGCCGCCCCGGCTGACGCGGTTTCGTGCCGCCCCGGCAGACGCGGTTTTCGCGCCGCCCCGGCTGACGCGGTTTCGTGCCGCCCCGGCAGACGCAGTTCGGACTTAGCACTTTTCGGCTGTGCCTGGCTGGCGGCCCACTCACTCGATCGCCATGTCTGTTTGCCACAGTTTTCCCGGTGGTGCCGCACCCGGGCTCGCCCCGGCAGACGCGTTTTTTTTTTTCTTTCGCCCCGGCTGACGCAGTTTTCGCGCCGCCCCGGCTGACGCGGTTTCGTGCCGCCCCGGCAGACGCGGTTTTTTGCGCCGCCCCGGCTGACGCGGTTTTTGCCGCCCCGGCTGACGCAGTTCGGACTTAGCACTTTTCGGCTGTGCCTGGCTGGCGGCCCACTCACTCGATCGCCATGTCTGTTTGCCACAGTTTTCCCGGTGGTGCCGCACCCGGGCTCGCCCCGGCTGACGCAGTTTTCGCGCCGCCCCGGCTGACGCGGTTTCGTGCCGCCCCGGCAGACGCGGTTTTCGCGCCGCCCCGGCTGACGCGGTTTCGTGCCGCCCCGGCAGACGCAGTTCGGACTTAGCACTTTTCGGCTGTGCCTGGCTGGCGGCCCACTCACTCGATCGCCATGTCTGTTTGCCACAGTTTTCCCGGTGGTGCCGCACCCGGGCTCGCCCCGGCTGACGCAGTTTTCGCGCCGCCCCGGCTGACGCGGTTTCGTGCCGCCCCGGCAGACGCGGTTTTCGCGCCGCCCCGGCTGACGCGGTTTCGTGCCGCCCCGGCAGACGCAGTTCGGACTTAGCACTTTTCGGCTGTGCCTGGCTGGCGGCCCACTCACTCGATCGCCATGTCTGTTTGCCACAGTTTTCCCGGTGGTGCCGCACCCGGGCTCGCCCCGGCAGACGCGTTTTTTTTTTTCTTTCGCCCCGGCTGACGCAGTTTTCGCGCCGCCCCGGCTGACGCGGTTTCGTGCCGCCCCGGCAGACGCGGTTTTTTTGCACCGCCCCGGCTGACGCGGTTTTTGCCGCCCCGGCTGACGCAGTTCGGACTTGGCACTTTTTGGCTGAGCCTGGCTGGTGGCCCACTCACTCGATCGCCATGTCTGTTAGCCACAGTTTTCCCGGTGGTGCCGCACCCGGGCTCGCCCCGGCTGACGCAGTTTTCGCGCCGCCCCGGCAGACGCGGTTTTCGCGCCGCCCCGGCTGACGCGGTTTTTGCCGCCCCGGCTGACGCAGTTCGGACTTGGCACTTTTTGGGCTGAGCCTGGCTGGCGGCCCACTCACTCGATCGCCATGTCTGTTTGCCACAGTCTTCCCGGTGGTGCCGCACCCGGGCTCGCCCCGGCAGACGCGTTTTTTTTTTCTTTCGCCCCGGCAGACGTGGTTCCCCCCCCCCCCCCTTTTCGCTCGCCCCGGCTGACGAGGTTTTCGCGCCGCCCCGGCTGACGCAGTTTTCGCGCCGCCCCGGCTGACGCGGTTTCGTGCCGCCCCGGCTGACGCGGTTTTCGCGCCGCCCCGGCTGACGCGGTTTTTGCGTCGCCCCGGCTGACACGGTTCGGACTTTGCACTTTTCGGCTGTGCCTGGCTGGCGGCCCACTCACTCGATCGCCATGTCTGTTTGCCACAGTTTTCCCGGTGGTGCCGCACCCGGGCTCGCCCCGGCTGACGCAGTTTTCGCGCCGCCCCGGCTGACGCGGTTTCGTGCCGCCCCGGCAGACGCGGTTTTCGCGCCGCCCCGGCTGACGCGGTTTCGTGCCGCCCCGGCAGACGCAGTTCGGACTTAGCACTTTTCGGCTGTGCCTGGCTGGCGGCCCACTCACTCGATCGCCATGTCTGTTTGCCACAGTTTTCCCGGTGGTGCCGCACCCGGGCTCGCCCCGGCTGACGCAGTTTTCGCGCCGCCCCGGCTGACGCGGTTTCGTGCCGCCCCGGCAGACGCGGTTTTCGCGCCGCCCCGGCTGACGCGGTTTCGTGCCGCCCCGGCAGACGCAGTTCGGACTTAGCACTTTTCGGCTGTGCCTGGCTGGCGGCCCACTCACTCGATCGCCATGTCTGTTTGCCACAGTTTTCCCGGTGGTGCCGCACCCGGGCTCGCCCCGGCAGACGCGTTTTTTTTTTTTTCTTTCGCCCCGGCTGACGCAGTTTTCGCGCCGCCCCGGCTGACGCGGTTTCGTGCCGCCCCGGCAGACGCGGTTTTTTGCGCCGCCCCGGCTGACGCGGTTTTTGCCGCCCCGGCTGACGCAGTTCGGACTTAGCACTTTTCGGCTGTGCCTGGCTGGCGGCCCACTCACTCGATCGCCATGTCTGTTTGCCACAGTTTTCCCGGTGGTGCCGCACCCGGGCTCGCCCCGGCTGACGCAGTTTTCGCGCCGCCCCGGCTGACGCGGTTTCGTGCCGCCCCGGCAGACGCGGTTTTCGCGCCGCCCCGGCTGACGCGGTTTCGTGCCGCCCCGGCAGACGCAGTTCGGACTTAGCACTTTTCGGCTGTGCCTGGCTGGCGGCCCACTCACTCGATCGCCATGTCTGTTTGCCACAGTTTTCCCGGTGGTGCCGCACCCGGGCTCGCCCCGGCTGACGCAGTTTTCGCGCCGCCCCGGCTGACGCGGTTTCGTGCCGCCCCGGCAGACGCGGTTTTCGCGCCGCCCCGGCTGACGCGGTTTCGTGCCGCCCCGGCAGACGCAGTTCGGACTTAGCACTTTTCGGCTGTGCCTGGCTGGCGGCCCACTCACTCGATCGCCATGTCTGTTTGCCACAGTTTTCCCGGTGGTGCCGCACCCGGGCTCGCCCCGGCAGACGCAGTTTTCGCGCCGCCCCGGCAGACGCGGTTTTCGCGCCGCCCCGGCTGACGCGGTTTTTGCCGCCCCGGCTGACGCAGTTCGGACTTGGCACTTTTTGGGCTGAGCCTGGCTGGCGGCCCACTCACTCGATCGCCATGTCTGTTTGCCACAGTCTTCCCGGTGGTGCCGCACCCGGGCTCGCCCCGGCAGACGCGTTTTTTTTTCTTTCGCCCCGGCAGACGTGGTTCCCCCCCCCCCTTTTCGCTCGCCCCGGCTGACGAGGTTTTCGCGCCGCCCCGGCTGACGCAGTTTTCGCGCCGCCCCGGCTGACGCGGTTTCGTGCCGCCCCGGCTGACGCGGTTTTCGCGCCGCCCCGGCTGACGCGGTTTTTGCGTCGCCCCGGCTGACACGGTTCGGACTTTGCACTTTTCGGCTGTGCCTGGCTGGCGGCCCACTCACTCGATCGCCATGTCTGTTTGCCACAGTTTTCCCGGTGGTGCCGCACCCGGGCTTGCCCCGGCAGACGCGTTTTTTTTTTTTCTTTTCGCCCCGGCTGACGCAGTTTTCGCCCCGCCCCGGCTGACGCGGTTTCGTGCCGCCCCGGCAGACGCGGTTTTTTGCGCCGCCCCGGCTGACGCGGTTTTTGCCGCCCCGGCTGACGCAGTTCGGACTTTGCACTTTTTGGCTGAGCCTGGCTGGCGGCCCACTCACTCGATCGCCATGTCTGTTTGCCACAGTTTTCCCGGTGGTGCCGCACCCGGGCTCGCCCCGGCAGACGCGTTTTTTTTTTTCCTTCGCCCCGGCAGACGTGGTTCCCCCCCCCCCCTCCGTCTTTCTTTTTGTTTTTTTTTTCGCCGCGGCTGAAGTGGATTTTTCGGTGCCTCGACGCCCCGGTAGTCGCGGTTTTTCCGTTTCCGCACGGCCCCGGCTGACGCTGCTCGGTCACAGTCGCCTTTTGTGAGGATTGCAGACTTCTTGAGCGCGGGTGTTTTTTTTTTGTTGTTGTTGTTGTTTTATTACGCATTCGCTCCAGCAGACGCTGTTTAGACTTTTTGTTTCCTCTTTTATCCTGCGACGAGGTGACGAGGTTTATTCGGTGCCCCGCCGCCCCGGCTGAAGTGATTTTTCCTGTCCCGTGCCGCCCCGGCTGACGCGGTTGGGACTTCGCGTTTGTTCGGCCGCCACGGGTTTTGGCGCACTCGCTCGGTTGCTTGTTGTTGCCACTTGTTGCGAACCCAGGTTTCTTGAGCGAGCGCGGGCGTTTTTTCTTCCTTTCTTTCTTTGTTCTATGTGTTAGCGAATCGGCCTTTAATATCACACGAGGACTCACAACCAACAATTTTCAGTTTGAAGTGTAAAAAATCTGCAGGTGTTGACGTAACTGACTTGCCCCGTACCCTTGAGTACATCCATGAAGTTCTCGTAGTACTACTAAATCGCATTATTCCAAGTGGAGAAATTCCCATAAACTTGCAAACCTCTACACGAAAATCGGTGCGCGTGATAAAGTTGAAAATTATCGTCCGATATCAAATGTGCCTTCTATAACACAAATTCTAGGAAAAAAAAAAAAACACTTGTTCGCCGTTCTCTGCGCCGTGACTGGCAGCACTCCGGCGAAGCGAAACGGGGTCGATTCGAGCACGATATCGGCGTCTTTCGACGTGCTCGCCGGCGACCGTCGCACGAGTACGTCGCACGAGCGCGTCTGCCGGGGCGCCGTTTGCGAAGCCGACGCAAAAGTGGGAACCGCCGCTCGGATGATCGCCGCTTTCGGCAGAGTGAGTGTTGGCACTCCGGGGAAGCGAAACAGCGTGAATGCGCCCACGAAATCGGCGTATTTTGAAGTGCCCGCCGGCGACCGTCGCACGAGTACGGTAAACCGCGTCAGCCGGGGCGTAGTTCGGGACGCCGACGAAAAAGTGGGAAGCGCAACTCGGATCTTCGCCGTTTTTGCAGGAGTGAGTGGCGGCCCTCCTGCGAGACCAAGAAGCATCGATTCGTGCACGAATTCGGCGCCTTTCGACGTGATCGCCGGCGACCGTCGCTCGAGTAGGGCAAACCGCGTCTGCCGGGGCGGGCTTCGGGACGCCGATGCGAAAGTGGGAAACGCTGCTCGGATGTTCGCCGTTTTTGGCCGAGTGAGTGCTGGCACTCGGGCGAAGCCAAACGGGGCCGATTACGGCACGATATCGGCGTCTTTCGACGTGCCCGGCGGCGACCGTCGCACGAGTACGGTAAACCGCGTCAGCCCGGGCGGAGTTCGGGACGCCGATGCGAAAGTGGAGAACGCCGCTCGGATCTTCGCCGTTTTTGGAGGAGTGAGTGGCGGCACTCCGGAGAAGCCAAGGAGCGCCAATTAGCGCACGATATCGGCGTCTTTCGACGCGCTCGCCGGCGACCGTCGAACGAGTAGGGCAAACCGCGTCTGCCGGGGCGGGGTTTACGACGCCGACGCAAAAGTGGGAACCGCCGCTCGGATGTTGGCCGTTTTTGGCAGAGTGAGTGCTGGCACACCGGCGACGCGAAAGAGCGCGAAAGCGCCCACGAAAGTGGCGTATTTGGACGTGCTTGACGGCGACCGCTGCAGGAGTACGAAAAACCACGTCAGCCGGGGCGAGCGACCCACGGCGGTCTGGGTGCTTATCGCTGCTATTATAGGGGCACCCCGGCAGACGCAGAAAAAAAAAATTTTTTTTCGACCTTCTTTTTTGCTGGTCGAGCTCGGGTAACCCAGGTCGCAATGGGAGCCGCGCACGAAAGCGGCGTCGCGAGACGCGTTCGCGGTCGCTAGTCGCACGAGCTCGGCAACCGCGTCAGCCGGCGCGGAGTTCGGGATGCCGACGGCTAAGTGGGTACCGCTGCTCGGATGTTCGCCGTTTTTGGCCGAGTGAGTGCTGGCACTCCGGCGAAGCGAAACGGGGCCGATTCGGGCACGATATCGGCGTATTTCGACGTGCTCGCCGGCGACCGTCGCACGAGTACGGCAAAGCGCGTCTGCCGGGGCGAGGTTTGCGATGCCGACGAAAAAGTGGGAAGCGCCGCTCGGATCTTCGCCGTTTTTGCAGGAGTGAGTGGCGGCCCTCCTGCGAGACCAAGAAGCATCGACTCGCGCACGATATCGGTGTCTTTCGACGTGCCCGCCGGCCACCGCCGCACGAGTACGGCAAACCGCGTATGCCGGGGCGGGGTTGGCGACGCCGACGCAAAAGTGGGAACCGCCACTAGGATGTTCGCCGTTTTTGGCAGAGTGAGTGCTGGCACACCGGCGACGCGAAAGAGCGCGAAAGCGCCCACGAAAGTGGCGTATTTGGACGTGCTTGACGGCGACCGCTGCAGGAGTACGAAAAACCACGTCAGCCGGGGCGAGCGACCCACGGCGGTCTGGGTGCTTATCGCTGCTATTATAGGGGCACCCCGGCAGACGCAGAAAAAAAAAATTTTTTTTCGACCTTCTTTTTTGCTGGTCGAGCTCGGGTAACCCAGGTCGCAATGGGAGCCGCGCACGAAAGCGGCGTCGCGAGACGCGTTCGCGGTCGCTAGTCGCACGAGCTCGGCAACCGCGTCAGCCGGCGCGGAGTTCGGGATGCCGACGGCTAAGTGGGTACCGCTGCTCGGATGTTCGCCGTTTTTGGCCGAGTGAGTGCTGGCACTCCGGCGAAGCGAAACGGGGCCGATTCGGGCACGATATCGGCGTATTTCGACGTGCTCGCCGGCGACCGTCGCACGAGTACGGCAAAGCGCGTCTGCCGGGGCGAGGTTTGCGATGCCGACGAAAAAGTGGGAAGCGCCGCTCGGATCTTCGCCGTTTTTGCAGGAGTGAGTGGCGGCCCTCCTGCGAGACCAAGAAGCATCGACTCGCGCACGATATCGGTGTCTTTCGACGTGCCCGCCGGCCACCGCCGCACGAGTACGGCAAACCGCGTATGCCGGGGCGGGGTTGGCGACGCCGACGCAAAAGTGGGAACCGCCACTAGGATGTTCGCCGTTTTTGGCAGAGTGAGTGCTGGCACTCCGGCGAAGCGAAAGAGCGCGAATGCGCCCACGAAAGTGGCGTGTTTGGACGTGCTTGACGACGACCACCGCAGGAAAACGAAAAACCACGTCAGCCGGGGCGAGCGACCCATGGCGGTCTGGGTGCTTATCGCTGCTATTATAGGGGCACCCCGGCAGACGCAAAAAAAAAAAAAATTTTTTTTCGACATTCTTTCTTGCTCGTCGACCTCGGGTGACCCAGGTCGCAGTGGGAGCCGCGCACGAAAGCGGCGTCGCGAGACGGCTTCGCGGTCGCTAGTCGCACGAGCTCGGCAACCGCGTCTGCCGGGGCGGAGTTCGGGACGCCGACGGCTAAGTGGGAACCGCCGCTCGGATGTTCGCCGTTTGTGGCCGAGTGAGTGCTGGCACTCCGGCGAAGCCAAACGGGGCCGATTCCGGCACGATATCGGCGTCTTTCTACGTGCTCGCCGGCGACCGTCGCACGAGTACGGCAAAGTGCGTCTGCCGGGGCGGGGTTTGCGACGCGTACGCAATAGTGAGAACCGTCGCTCGGATGTTCGTCGTCTTTCGCCGAGCCAGTGCTGGCACTCCGGCGAAGCCGAACGGAGCCGATTCGGGCACGATATCGGCGTCTTTCCACGTGCTCGCCGGCGACCGTCGCACGAGTACGGTAAACCGCGTCAGCCGGGGCGGAGTTCGGGACGCCGATGCGAAAGTGGGAAGCGCCGCTCGGATCTTCGCCGTTTTTGGAGGAGTCAGTGGCGGCACTCCGGTGAAGCCAAGGTGCGCCAATTCGCGCACGATATCGGCGTCTTTCGACGTGCCCGCCGGCCACCGTCGCACGAGTACGGCAAACCTCGTCTGCCGGGGCGGGGTTTGCGACGCCGACGCAAAAGTGGGAACCGCCGCTCGGATGTTCGCCGTTTTTGGCAGAGTGAGTGCTGGCACTCCGGCGAAGCGAAAGAGCGTGAATGCGCCCACGAAAGTAGCGTATTTGGACGTGCTTGACGGCGACCGCCGCAGGAGTACGAAAAACCACGTCAGCCGGGGCGAGCGACCCACGGCGGTCTGGGTGCTTATCGCTGCTATTATAGGGGCACCCCGGCAGACGCAGAAAGAAAAAAAAAAAAAAAATGGGGACATGGCGTGCGTCACCGTGCGGCTTCGCAGCGTTGCCGAAGTCGCCGAGCCCTTCGACTGAGCCGAACGGCGGACAGGGAACGTTGGTCGGCCGTTCTAACCTGTCGGTGCCACGCCGAGACGTCGTTAAGGAAAACCGCGTCGTGGGCCTCTACGACGCCGTCGAGTCGTTGTACGTTTGGTGTCCAGCGTGTCGGCGGCGAGTAGCGGACACGTCGTTCACGACTTCGGTCTTTCGCAGTCGACGCGAACTTGCGGAGAGTCGTGGTGCCTCACGTTTTCGGCAGAAACCGCGGCGGAATTTTCCCGTGCGTGCGCGCACGACCTCGGTGCTGTGCCGTCAGCGTAGTGTTGCACAAACTCGTGGCCTACCCAAGGTGCGGTACGTTTGCGGCCGTATCCTCGGTGGGAATTTCGTGAGTAGGGTCGCAAATTCTACGACCTCGGCGGGTTTGAGAGCGACGTAGACTTGTGGCACGCTCAACGTGCCACACGTTTCGGGGCACACCCGCGGTGAAATTTTCTCGAGTACGCTCGTATTAGTGCCCAAGGAGGTCTGGGTACTTATCGCTGCTATTATGTGGGGGTTCTCGTGAGCGGCGTACGCGAAAGCGACCGGGTGTCTGATATGCGGCGGGCTTCGGCCTCGTCAAGCGTGTCCTCGGGTCTGCTCCAGGGGAATCCACGGCAGTCGTCTGCAGCCTCATCCGCTTGATGCGTTAGGGGCTGGTTGTCGGACGGTGCCGTTTTACCACGATATCGAGGTGTGTTCCGTGTCGTCCTCGGGCGATTCAGATGCGAAAGCGCCGAAGACGCGGGCGTGACCCGTCGTCTGGCGGCTTTGCAGTCTCGGCTCCGTTGCTAGTTCCGGCCGGTCCACCGACAGTGCAGCGGGCTTGGGCAACCCGCACGGCGCGACCGAGTCGATGCAACGAAAAAGAGCGAGCATGAACGTGCTTCTTGCCGCACGGCTCCCACTCGTCTTTCGGGAAGGTTGTGCCGTAGCGAGCTCGAACGCCGTCATCTCGGAGTGCAAAATAAGCGTGTTGGGGCGCCTGAAGGTGGCCTCCGCCGCACACAGACTGCGTCCGGCCCGCCGAAGGCGAGGACGGACGCGCAGTCGAACGATTACCTGGTTGATCCTGCCAGTAATCATATGCTTGTCTCAAAGATTAAGCCATGCATGTCTAAGTACATGCCGAAATAAGGCGAAACCGCGAATGGCTCATTAAATCAGTTATGGTTCCTTAGATCGTTTCTTCCTACTTGGATAACTGTGGCAATTCTAGAGCTAATACATGCAGTGAGCCTGGAGCCCTTTGGGTAACGGGTGCTTTTATTAGACCAAGATCGATCGGGTTTCGGCCCGTATTGTGTGGTGACTCTGGATAACTTTGTGCTGATCGCATGGCCACGAGCCGGCGACGTTTCTTTCAAGTGTCTGCCTTATCAACTTTCGATGGTAGGTTACTTGCTTACCATGGTTGTTACGGGTAACGGAGAATCAGGGTTCGATTCCGGAGAGGGAGCCTGAGAAACGGCTACCACATCCAAGGAAGGCAGCAGGCGCGCAAATTACCCACTCCCGGCACGGGGAGGTAGTGACGAAAAATAACAATACGGGACTCTTTTGAGGCCCCGTAATTGAAATGAGTACACTCTAAATCCTTTAACGAGGATCAATTGGAGGGCAAGTCTGGTGCCAGCAGCCGCGGTAATTCCAGCTCCAATAGCGTATACTAAAGCTGCTGCGGTTAAAAAGCTCGTAGTTGGATCTCAGTTCCAGACGAGTAGTGCATCTACCCGATGCGACGGCTCGGACTGAACATCATGCCGGTTCTTTCTTGGTGCACTTCATTGTGTGCCTCGAGATGGCCGGTGCTTTTACTTTGAAAAAATTAGAGTGCTCAACGCAGGCGAGTCGCCTGAATAAACTTGCATGGAATAATAGAACAAGACCTCGTTTCTGTTCTGTTGGTTTTTGGAATACGAGGTAATGATTAAGAGGGACGGACGGGGGCATTCGTATTGCGGCGCTAGAGGTGAAATTCTTGGACCGTCGCAAGACGAACTACTGCGAAAGCATTTGCCAAGAATGTTTTCATTGATCAAGAACGAAAGTCAGAGGTTCGAAGGCGATCAGATACCGCCCTAGTTCTGACCATAAACGATGCCAACCAGCGATCCGCCTGAGTTACTCAAATGACTCGGCGGGCAGCTTCCGGGAAACCAAAGTATTTGGGTTCCGGGGGAAGTATGGTTGCAAAGCTGAAACTTAAAGGAATTGACGGAAGGGCACCACCAGGAGTGGAGCCTGCGGCTTAATTTGACTCAACACGGGAAAACTTACCCGGCCCGGACACTGGGAGGATTGACAGATTGAGAGCTCTTTCTTGATTCGGTGGATGGTGGTGCATGGCCGTTCTTAGTTGGTGGAGCGATTTGTCTGGTTAATTCCGATAACGAACGAGACTCTAGCCTATTAAATAGGTGCGGGGTTCCCAGCACCTTACAACCTTCTTAGAGGGACAAGCGGCTCCTAGCCGCACGAAACAGAGCAATAACAGGTCTGTGATGCCCTTAGATGTCCGGGGCCGCACGCGCGCTACACTGAAGGAAGCAGCGTGTCTTTATCCCTGTCTGAAAAGACTGGGTAACCCGTGGAACTTCTTTCGTGATTGGGATAGGGGCTTGCAATTGTTCCCCTTGAACGAGGAATTCCCAGTAAGCGCGAGTCATAAGCTCGCGTTGATTACGTCCCTGCCCTTTGTACACACCGCCCGTCGCTACTACCGATTGAATGATTTAGTGAGGTCTTCGGACCGATGTCCGGCGCGGCCTTTCGGTTGCGCCGGTCTGTTGGAAAGATGACCAAACTTGATCATTTAGAGGAAGTAAAAGTCGTAACAAGGTTTCCGTAGGTGAACCTGCGGAAGGATCATTAACGGATTGTGAAGGGTGAGCGCCTCAGCTGCGTCTGCGCCCGACACTTTCTGCCGCTGACCCCGTTTGGACGCGGGGTCGGCTTTTCCCCACGGGGCTGCCTGAATGTGGAGCGGCACCCCGTGACAAATTGTTGCGCCCAGCGGACGCCAACACCGCGACCTTGGACGGTCGGCCAGGTGGCGGACGCGGGTACAAACGGCGCAACGCACTCATAGGTCGGCTTTCGACCCGCCACTGCACCGTGGCTCGAAGCGCTCGAAATGCGCGACCCGACCGCTGCGGGACCGCCTAGTACTGTAAACAGGAGCGGCGGAGCGCGAACGGCGAGTCGTGGTTACGTCGGTAGAAGGCGAGGCTGCGCGTTCCCGAAACGCCAGCCGAGTGCCCTCCCGACCGTTCGAGCGTGCAAGAACGAGACCCGACAATCGCGCGGCGACTGCCAAGTACGAGAGGAACGGCACAAGCGTCGGCGGTCGGTCAAGGAACTGGCGATGTGACGGGTCCGCTGTGCACCAGTGCATACCGTCCCGCCGTCCGCGGCAAGCGCCTCCGCGTCCTCGGGTGACGGAGGCTGCCGGTCGGTTCTTGCAGGCGAGGGATCTCGCTGGCACCGGTTCGCGTTGACGCGCGGCCGGTCATGGCACGGCGATGCGACGGCCGAGGTGCGCAGTACTCGATGGAGGAACCGCACGCTCCGATGACCGTCCCGCCCTCCGCGGCGTATGCGTACCGACCGTAATGGTTGCAGCAGCGCCGGCCGGCTTTTGAATTCGCCACACGAAACACGGTGCGAGATCGCGGTTAGGGGAGCGTCGACGTTGCCAGGCGTTTTGCTTGCTGCCGAGGGAAAGGCGGCACGGCCACGTCGCGCTCGTCGCGATTAGCGGGTCTGCGCGCTTTGGGAAGGTGCCGCAACGACTTGCCGAAAGAGGAAGCACGGAAGAACGAGGGACTTGGACGTCCCGACAATTGAACGCACTTGCGGCCAGGCCCTTGCTGGCTTCGTTCTTCCGCCTCGAGTAGGCTCGTACGCGGCTCCGGCGCCGAAAGTGGTCCTTGGCACCGACTTCGGTGGACGTGGGAAGTGCCGCGCAAGTACGGCGCGCCTGGCTCCACCTGTTGGCTAAAGTAGGCAGCCGGATCGGCATTTTGGTGTGCGGTGGCAAACCGTGGATGCGAAAAAAGCTTGTGCGATTTCGTGGAACAAAAAGCGGGGGTCCCCCTTTTTATGCGGAGGAGACCGACCCGCCTGCCGTGGTGAACCGCGACGCCACGGTAAAAACAGGAGAGGCTTGTCGATGGGACCGTGCATCCCGCGCTCCACGGAGGCCGGGAGGCGGCCGCCCGAGGAAATGTGTAGCCGTCGAGGCCCGCATCTGCGTGCACTCTTATCCAAATGGGTGTACCGCAGGCATTTTCTGGTTAGGCGGGCCAATGAGAGCGAGCACACAACGATACCTACGGGTCCGGCTTGGAGAACCGGCTTCGACGCCTCCCGAGTATTTATAGAGGGGTGGACCACGAAAGCACTCGCAAGTAGCGAAAGCGAAACGCCGTCCGAAACACACCGTTTGCTCGATTTGCGGCAGCCGAAAAAGGCGCGGCAGAGTTTTGGAGTCCAAGCGTGCGCTGAAAAGCGCCCTTCTTGGCCACTGTTTGGCCGAGTGCCAGAAACGTTTGGTTTTGACTGTACGGAATTGAACAAACACTTTTTCACGACTCTAAGCGGTGGATCACTCGGTTCTCGGGTCGATGAAGAACGCAGCCAGCTGCGAGACTTGGTGTGAATTGCAGGACACACTGAGCACTGATTCTTTGAACGCACATTGCGGCCTTGGGTCTTCCCTTGGCTTCGTCTGTCTGAGGGTCGGATCACATATCAAGAGAGCCTTCGGCGCACAAGGGAACGTGAGCCGTCGACTCGTTTTGACCGCGTCGGCAACACGGACAGCACGCTGAACACCTCACAGCGAGCGCCAACAGCGGCCACTCAAGGGCGAGACGGTGGCGACCGTCGTGCCAGAGCCCAACCGAAACGGGGGCGACCGACTGCATTGAGGATGTGGCACCTCGTTGAGACCGCCGCAGGACTTCGAGTCGGAAGGAAGCCTGCAGGGAAAGTGCGGTCGAGGTTGCGTACTCCTCTCTGCGACCGGGCGCGCAAGAGCTGCGAGAGCCACGGACGCGCAACTTTAACGCACGGTAAACACGAGGAGCGAAAGCCGGCCAGCAAAGCTTCTCCAGCCGTG
>NW_027464862.1:110000-125000 GCF_043290135.1 Rhipicephalus microplus
GAAAACAGAGTGCCGCGCGTAACGAGGGGCGCGCGTGTTACAGAGAGATATGCCCAAACGCATGAAAGTGTACGCAGGTGTCCTAAGGCAGTTTTTTTTTTTTTTTCCTCATTTTGATGTCGCCCCGGCTGACGCGGTTTTCGTTTTTCCGTGCCGCCCCGGCTGACGCAGTTTTTGCGCCGCCCCGGCTGACGCGGTTTTTGCGCCGCCCCGGCTGACGCGGTTTTCGCGCCGCCCCGGCTGACGCGGTTTTCGCGCCGCCCCGGCTGACGCGGTTCGGACTTTGCACTTTTTGGCTGTGCCTGGCTGGCGGCCCACTCACTCGATCGCCAGGTCTGTTTGCCCCGGTGGTTCCACCGCCAGGCTTAAGCGCGAACTTTTTTTGTTTGTTTTCTTTTGATTAAGCGCAAGCTTTTTTCTTTGTTTTCTTTTGATTAAGCGCGGGCTTTTTTCTTTGTTTTTTTTTTTTATTTCGCCCCGGCAGACGCGGTTTTTGCGCCGCCCCGGCTGACGCGGTTTTTGCCGCCCCGGCTGACGCAGTTCGGACTTAGCACTTTTCGGCTGTGCCTGGCTGGCGGCCCACTCACTCGATCGCCATGTCTGTTTGCCACAGTTTTCCCGGTGGTGCCGCACCCGGGCTCGCCCCGGCTGACGCAGTTTTCGCGCCGCCCCGGCTGACGCGGTTTCGTGCCGCCCCGGCAGACGCGGTTTTCGCGCCGCCCCGGCTGACGCGGTTTTTGCGTCGCCCCGGCTGACACGGTTCGGACTTTGCACTTTTCGGCTGTGCCTGGCTGGCGGCCCACTCACTCGATCGCCATGTCTGTTTGCCACAGTTTTCCCGGTGGTGCCGCACCCGGGCTCGCCCCGGCTGACGCAGTTTTCGCGCCGCCCCGGCTGACGCGGTTTCGTGCCGCCCCGGCAGACGCGGTTTTCGCGCCGCCCCGGCTGACGCGGTTTCGTGCCGCCCCGGCAGACGCAGTTCGGACTTAGCACTTTTCGGCTGTGCCTGGCTGGCGGCCCACTCACTCGATCGCCATGTCTGTTTGCCACAGTTTTCCCGGTGGTGCCGCACCCGGGCTCGCCCCGGCTGACGCAGTTTTCGCGCCGCCCCGGCTGACGCGGTTTCGTGCCGCCCCGGCAGACGCGGTTTTCGCGCCGCCCCGGCTGACGCGGTTTCGTGCCGCCCCGGCAGACGCAGTTCGGACTTAGCACTTTTCGGCTGTGCCTGGCTGGCGGCCCACTCACTCAATCGCCATGTCTGTTTGCCACAGTTTTCCCGGTGGTGCCGCACCCGGGCTCGCCCCGGCTGACGCAGTTTTCGCGCCGCCCCGGCTGACGCGGTTTCGTGCCGCCCCGGCAGACGCGGTTTTCGCGCCGCCCCGGCTGACGCGGTTTCGTGCCGCCCCGGCAGACGCAGTTCGGACTTAGCACTTTTCGGCTGTGCCTGGCTGGCGGCCCACTCACTCGATCGCCATGTCTGTTTGCCACAGTTTTCCCGGTGGTGCCGCACCCGGGCTCGCCCCGGCAGACGCGTTTTTTTTTTTCTTTCGCCCCGGCTGACGCAGTTTTCGCGCCGCCCCGGCTGACGCGGTTTCGTGCCGCCCCGGCAGACGCGGTTTTTTGCGCCGCCCCGGCTGACGCGGTTTTTGCCGCCCCGGCTGACGCAGTTCGGACTTAGCACTTTTCGGCTGTGCCTGGCTGGCGGCCCACTCACTCGATCGCCATGTCTGTTTGCCACAGTTTTCCCGGTGGTGCCGCACCCGGGCTCGCCCCGGCTGACGCAGTTTTCGCGCCGCCCCGGCTGACGCGGTTTCGTGCCGCCCCGGCAGACGCGGTTTTCGCGCCGCCCCGGCTGACGCGGTTTCGTGCCGCCCCGGCAGACGCAGTTCGGACTTAGCACTTTTCGGCTGTGCCTGGCTGGCGGCCCACTCACTCGATCGCCATGTCTGTTTGCCACAGTTTTCCCGGTGGTGCCGCACCCGGGCTCGCCCCGGCTGACGCAGTTTTCGCGCCGCCCCGGCTGACGCGGTTTCGTGCCGCCCCGGCAGACGCGGTTTTCGCGCCGCCCCGGCTGACGCGGTTTCGTGCCGCCCCGGCAGACGCAGTTCGGACTTAGCACTTTTCGGCTGTGCCTGGCTGGCGGCCCACTCACTCGATCGCCATGTCTGTTTGCCACAGTTTTCCCGGTGGTGCCGCACCCGGGCTCGCCCCGGCAGACGCGTTTTTTTTTTTCTTTCGCCCCGGCTGACGCAGTTTTCGCGCCGCCCCGGCTGACGCGGTTTCGTGCCGCCCCGGCAGACGCGGTTTTTTTGCACCGCCCCGGCTGACGCGGTTTTTGCCGCCCCGGCTGACGCAGTTCGGACTTGGCACTTTTTGGCTGAGCCTGGCTGGTGGCCCACTCACTCGATCGCCATGTCTGTTAGCCACAGTTTTCCCGGTGGTGCCGCACCCGGGCTCGCCCCGGCTGACGCAGTTTTCGCGCCGCCCCGGCAGACGCGGTTTTCGCGCCGCCCCGGCTGACGCGGTTTTTGCCGCCCCGGCTGACGCAGTTCGGACTTGGCACTTTTTGGGCTGAGCCTGGCTGGCGGCCCACTCACTCGATCGCCATGTCTGTTTGCCACAGTCTTCCCGGTGGTGCCGCACCCGGGCTCGCCCCGGCAGACGCGTTTTTTTTTTCTTTCGCCCCGGCAGACGTGGTTCCCCCCCCCCCCCTTTTCGCTCGCCCCGGCTGACGAGGTTTTCGCGCCGCCCCGGCTGACGCAGTTTTCGCGCCGCCCCGGCTGACGCGGTTTCGTGCCGCCCCGGCTGACGCGGTTTTCGCGCCGCCCCGGCTGACGCGGTTTTTGCGTCGCCCCGGCTGACACGGTTCGGACTTTGCACTTTTCGGCTGTGCCTGGCTGGCGGCCCACTCACTCGATCGCCATGTCTGTTTGCCACAGTTTTCCCGGTGGTGCCGCACCCGGGCTCGCCCCGGCTGACGCAGTTTTCGCGCCGCCCCGGCTGACGCGGTTTCGTGCCGCCCCGGCAGACGCGGTTTTCGCGCCGCCCCGGCTGACGCGGTTTCGTGCCGCCCCGGCAGACGCAGTTCGGACTTAGCACTTTTCGGCTGTGCCTGGCTGGCGGCCCACTCACTCGATCGCCATGTCTGTTTGCCACAGTTTTCCCGGTGGTGCCGCACCCGGGCTCGCCCCGGCTGACGCAGTTTTCGCGCCGCCCCGGCTGACGCGGTTTCGTGCCGCCCCGGCAGACGCGGTTTTCGCGCCGCCCCGGCTGACGCGGTTTCGTGCCGCCCCGGCAGACGCAGTTCGGACTTAGCACTTTTCGGCTGTGCCTGGCTGGCGGCCCACTCACTCGATCGCCATGTCTGTTTGCCACAGTTTTCCCGGTGGTGCCGCACCCGGGCTCGCCCCGGCAGACGCGTTTTTTTTTTTTTCTTTCGCCCCGGCTGACGCAGTTTTCGCGCCGCCCCGGCTGACGCGGTTTCGTGCCGCCCCGGCAGACGCGGTTTTTTGCGCCGCCCCGGCTGACGCGGTTTTTGCCGCCCCGGCTGACGCAGTTCGGACTTAGCACTTTTCGGCTGTGCCTGGCTGGCGGCCCACTCACTCGATCGCCATGTCTGTTTGCCACAGTTTTCCCGGTGGTGCCGCACCCGGGCTCGCCCCGGCTGACGCAGTTTTCGCGCCGCCCCGGCTGACGCGGTTTCGTGCCGCCTCGGCAGACGCGGTTTTCGCGCCGCCCCGGCTGACGCGGTTTCGTGCCGCCCCGGCAGACGCAGTTCGGACTTAGCACTTTTCGGCTGTGCCTGGCTGGCGGCCCACTCACTCGATCGCCATGTCTGTTTGCCACAGTTTTCCCGGTGGTGCCGCACCCGGGCTCGCCCCGGCTGACGCAGTTTTCGCGCCGCCCCGGCTGACGCGGTTTCGTGCCGCCCCGGCAGACGCGGTTTTCGCGCCGCCCCGGCTGACGCGGTTTCGTGCCGCCCCGGCAGACGCAGTTCGGACTTAGCACTTTTCGGCTGTGCCTGGCTGGCGGCCCACTCACTCGATCGCCATGTCTGTTTGCCACAGTTTTCCCGGTGGTGCCGCACCCGGGCTCGCCCCGGCAGACGCAGTTTTCGCGCCGCCCCGGCAGACGCGGTTTTCGCGCCGCCCCGGCTGACGCGGTTTTTGCCGCCCCGGCTGACGCAGTTCGGACTTGGCACTTTTTGGGCTGAGCCTGGCTGGCGGCCCACTCACTCGATCGCCATGTCTGTTTGCCACAGTCTTCCCGGTGGTGCCGCACCCGGGCTCGCCCCGGCAGACGCGTTTTTTTTTCTTTCGCCCCGGCAGACGTGGTTCCCCCCCCCCCTTTTCGCTCGCCCCGGCTGACGAGGTTTTCGCGCCGCCCCGGCTGACGCAGTTTTCCGCGCCGCCCCGGCTGACGCGGTTTCGTGCCGCCCCGGCTGACGCGGTTTTCGCGCCGCCCCGGCTGACGCGGTTTTTTGCGTCGCCCCGGCTGACACGGTTCGGACTTTGCACTTTTCGGCTGTGCCTGGCTGGCGGCCCACTCACTCGATCGCCATGTCTGTTTGCCACAGTTTTCCCGGTGGTGCCGCACCCGGGCTTGCCCCGGCAGACGCGTTTTTTTTTTTTCTTTTCGCCCCGGCTGACGCAGTTTTCGCCCCGCCCCGGCTGACGCGGTTTCGTGCCGCCCCGGCAGACGCGGTTTTTTGCGCCGCCCCGGCTGACGCGGTTTTTGCCGCCCCGGCTGACGCAGTTCGGACTTTGCACTTTTTGGCTGAGCCTGGCTGGCGGCCCACTCACTCGATCGCCATGTCTGTTTGCCACAGTTTTCCCGGTGGTGCCGCACCCGGGCTCGCCCCGGCAGACGCGTTTTTTTTTTCCTTCGCCCCGGCAGACGTGGTTCCCCCCCCCCCCTCCGTCTTTCTTTTTGTTTTTTTTTTCGCCGCGGCTGAAGTGGATTTTTCGGTGCCTCGACGCCCCGGTAGTCGCGGTTTTTCCGTTTCCGCACGGCCCCGGCTGACGCTGCTCGGTCACAGTCGCCTTTTGTGAGGATTGCAGACTTCTTGAGCGCGGGTGTTTTTTTTTTGTTGTTGTTGTTGTTTTATTACGCATTCGCTCCAGCAGACGCTGTTTAGACTTTTTGTTTCCTCTTTTATCCTGCGACGAGGTGACGAGGTTTATTCGGTGCTCCGCCGCCCCGGCTGAAGTGATTTTTCCTGTCCCGTGCCGCCCCGGCTGACGCGGTTGGGACTTCGCGTTTGTTCGGGCCGCCACGGGTTTTGGCGCACTCGCTCGGTTGCGTTGTTGCCACTTGTTGCGAACCCAGGTTTCTTGAGCGAGCGCGGGCGTTTTTTCTTCCTTTCTTTCTTTGTTCTATGTGTTAGCGAATCGGCCTTTAATATCACACGAGGACTCACAACCAACAATTTTCAGTTTGAAGTGTAAAAAATCTGCAGGTGTTGACGTAACTGACTTGCCCCGTACCCTTGAGTACATCCATGAAGTTCTCGTAGTACTACTAAATCGCATTATTCCAAGTGGAGAAATTCCCATAAACTTGCAAACCTCTACACGAAAATCGGTGCGCGTGATAAAGTTGAAAATTATCGTCCGATATCAAATGTGCCTTCTATAACACAAATTCTAGGAAAAAAAAAAAAAACACTTGTTCGCCGTTCTCTGCGCCGTGACTGGCAGCACTCCGGCGAAGCGAAACGGGGTCGATTCGAGCACGATATCGGCGTCTTTCGACGTGCTCGCCGGCGACCGTCGCACGAGTACGTCGCACGAGCGCGTCTGCCGGGGCGCCGTTTGCGAAGCCGACGCAAAAGTGGGAACCGCCGCTCGGATGATCGCCGCTTTCGGCAGAGTGAGTGTTGGCACTCCGGGGAAGCGAAACAGCGTGAATGCGCCCACGAAATCGGCGTATTTTGAAGTGCCCGCCGGCGACCGTCGCACGAGTACGGTAAACCGCGTCAGCCGGGGCGTAGTTCGGGACGCCGACGAAAAAGTGGGAAGCGCAACTCGGATCTTCGCCGTTTTTGCAGGAGTGAGTGGCGGCCCTCCTGCGAGACCAAGAAGCATCGATTCGTGCACGAATTCGGCGCCTTTCGACGTGATCGCCGGCGACCGTCGCTCGAGTAGGGCAAACCGCGTCTGCCGGGGCGGGCTTCGGGACGCCGATGCGAAAGTGGGAAACGCTGCTCGGATGTTCGCCGTTTTTGGCCGAGTGAGTGCTGGCACTCGGGCGAAGCCAAACGGGGCCGATTACGGCACGATATCGGCGTCTTTCGACGTGCCCGGCGGCGACCGTCGCACGAGTACGGTAAACCGCGTCAGCCCGGGCGGAGTTCGGGACGCCGATGCGAAAGTGGAGAACGCCGCTCGGATCTTCGCCGTTTTTGGAGGAGTGAGTGGCGGCACTCCGGAGAAGCCAAGGAGCGCCAATTAGCGCACGATATCGGCGTCTTTCGACGCGCTCGCCGGCGACCGTCGAACGAGTAGGGCAAACCGCGTCTGCCGGGGCGGGGTTTACGACGCCGACGCAAAAGTGGGAACCGCCGCTCGGATGTTGGCCGTTTTTGGCAGAGTGAGTGCTGGCACACCGGCGACGCGAAAGAGCGCGAAAGCGCCCACGAAAGTGGCGTATTTGGACGTGCTTGACGGCGACCGCTGCAGGAGTACGAAAAACCACGTCAGCCGGGGCGAGCGACCCACGGCGGTCTGGGTGCTTATCGCTGCTATTATAGGGGCACCCCGGCAGACGCAGAAAAAAAAAATTTTTTTTCGACCTTCTTTTTTGCTGGTCGAGCTCGGGTAACCCAGGTCGCAATGGGAGCCGCGCACGAAAGCGGCGTCGCGAGACGCGTTCGCGGTCGCTAGTCGCACGAGCTCGGCAACCGCGTCAGCCGGCGCGGAGTTCGGGATGCCGACGGCTAAGTGGGTACCGCTGCTCGGATGTTCGCCGTTTTTGGCCGAGTGAGTGCTGGCACTCCGGCGAAGCGAAACGGGGCCGATTCGGGCACGATATCGGCGTATTTCGACGTGCTCGCCGGCGACCGTCGCACGAGTACGGCAAAGCGCGTCTGCCGGGGCGAGGTTTGCGATGCCGACGAAAAAGTGGGAAGCGCCGCTCGGATCTTCGCCGTTTTTGCAGGAGTGAGTGGCGGCCCTCCTGCGAGACCAAGAAGCATCGACTCGCGCACGATATCGGTGTCTTTCGACGTGCCCGCCGGCCACCGCCGCACGAGTACGGCAAACCGCGTATGCCGGGGCGGGGTTGGCGACGCCGACGCAAAAGTGGGAACCGCCACTAGGATGTTCGCCGTTTTTGGCAGAGTGAGTGCTGGCACACCGGCGACGCGAAAGAGCGCGAAAGCGCCCACGAAAGTGGCGTATTTGGACGTGCTTGACGGCGACCGCTGCAGGAGTACGAAAAACCACGTCAGCCGGGGCGAGCGACCCACGGCGGTCTGGGTGCTTATCGCTGCTATTATAGGGGCACCCCGGCAGACGCAGAAAAAAAAAATTTTTTTTCGACCTTCTTTTTTGCTGGTCGAGCTCGGGTAACCCAGGTCGCAATGGGAGCCGCGCACGAAAGCGGCGTCGCGAGACGCGTTCGCGGTCGCTAGTCGCACGAGCTCGGCAACCGCGTCAGCCGGCGCGGAGTTCGGGATGCCGACGGCTAAGTGGGTACCGCTGCTCGGATGTTCGCCGTTTTTGGCCGAGTGAGTGCTGGCACTCCGGCGAAGCGAAACGGGGCCGATTCGGGCACGATATCGGCGTATTTCGACGTGCTCGCCGGCGACCGTCGCACGAGTACGGCAAAGCGCGTCTGCCGGGGCGAGGTTTGCGATGCCGACGAAAAAGTGGGAAGCGCCGCTCGGATCTTCGCCGTTTTTGCAGGAGTGAGTGGCGGCCCTCCTGCGAGACCAAGAAGCATCGACTCGCGCACGATATCGGTGTCTTTCGACGTGCCCGCCGGCCACCGCCGCACGAGTACGGCAAACCGCGTATGCCGGGGCGGGGTTGGCGACGCCGACGCAAAAGTGGGAACCGCCACTAGGATGTTCGCCGTTTTTGGCAGAGTGAGTGCTGGCACTCCGGCGAAGCGAAAGAGCGCGAATGCGCCCACGAAAGTGGCGTGTTTGGACGTGCTTGACGACGACCACCGCAGGAAAACGAAAAACCACGTCAGCCGGGGCGAGCGACCCATGGCGGTCTGGGTGCTTATCGCTGCTATTATAGGGGCACCCCGGCAGACGCAAAAAAAAAAAAAATTTTTTTTCGACATTCTTTCTTGCTCGTCGACCTCGGGTGACCCAGGTCGCAGTGGGAGCCGCGCACGAAAGCGGCGTCGCGAGACGGCTTCGCGGTCGCTAGTCGCACGAGCTCGGCAACCGCGTCTGCCGGGGCGGAGTTCGGGACGCCGACGGCTAAGTGGGAACCGCCGCTCGGATGTTCGCCGTTTGTGGCCGAGTGAGTGCTGGCACTCCGGCGAAGCCAAACGGGGCCGATTCCGGCACGATATCGGCGTCTTTCTACGTGCTCGCCGGCGACCGTCGCACGAGTACGGCAAAGTGCGTCTGCCGGGGCGGGGTTTGCGACGCGTACGCAATAGTGAGAACCGTCGCTCGGATGTTCGTCGTCTTTCGCCGAGCCAGTGCTGGCACTCCGGCGAAGCCGAACGGAGCCGATTCGGGCACGATATCGGCGTCTTTCCACGTGCTCGCCGGCGACCGTCGCACGAGTACGGTAAACCGCGTCAGCCGGGGCGGAGTTCGGGACGCCGATGCGAAAGTGGGAAGCGCCGCTCGGATCTTCGCCGTTTTTGGAGGAGTCAGTGGCGGCACTCCGGTGAAGCCAAGGTGCGCCAATTCGCGCACGATATCGGCGTCTTTCGACGTGCCCGCCGGCCACCGTCGCACGAGTACGGCAAACCTCGTCTGCCGGGGCGGGGTTTGCGACGCCGACGCAAAAGTGGGAACCGCCGCTCGGATGTTCGCCGTTTTTGGCAGAGTGAGTGCTGGCACTCCGGCGAAGCGAAAGAGCGTGAATGCGCCCACGAAAGTAGCGTATTTGGACGTGCTTGACGGCGACCGCCGCAGGAGTACGAAAAACCACGTCAGCCGGGGCGAGCGACCCACGGCGGTCTGGGTGCTTATCGCTGCTATTATAGGGGCACCCCGGCAGACGCAGAAAGAAAAAAAAAAAAAAAATGGGGACATGGCGTGCGTCACCGTGCGGCTTCGCAGCGTTGCCGAAGTCGCCGAGCCCTTCGACTGAGCCGAACGGCGGACAGGGAACGTTGGTCGGCCGTTCTAACCTGTCGGTGCCACGCCGAGACGTCGTTAAGGAAAACCGCGTCGTGGGCCTCTACGACGCCGTCGAGTCGTTGTACGTTTGGTGTCCAGCGTGTCGGCGGCGAGTAGCGGACACGTCGTTCACGACTTCGGTCTTTCGCAGTCGACGCGAACTTGCGGAGAGTCGTGGTGCCTCACGTTTTCGGCAGAAACCGCGGCGGAATTTTCCCGTGCGTGCGCGCACGACCTCGGTGCTGTGCCGTCAGCGTAGTGTTGCACAAACTCGTGGCCTACCCAAGGTGCGGTACGTTTGCGGCCGTATCCTCGGTGGGAATTTCGTGAGTAGGGTCGCAAATTCTACGACCTCGGCGGGTTTGAGAGCGACGTAGACTTGTGGCACGCTCAACGTGCCACACGTTTCGGGGCACACCCGCGGTGAAATTTTCTCGAGTACGCTCGTATTAGTGCCCAAGGAGGTCTGGGTACTTATCGCTGCTATTATGTGGGGGTTCTCGTGAGCGGCGTACGCGAAAGCGACCGGGTGTCTGATATGCGGCGGGCTTCGGCCTCGTCAAGCGTGTCCTCGGGTCTGCTCCAGGGGAATCCACGGCAGTCGTCTGCAGCCTCATCCGCTTGATGCGTTAGGGGCTGGTTGTCGGACGGTGCCGTTTTACCACGATATCGAGGTGTGTTCCGTGTCGTCCTCGGGCGATTCAGATGCGAAAGCGCCGAAGACGCGGGCGTGACCCGTCGTCTGGCGGCTTTGCAGTCTCGGCTCCGTTGCTAGTTCCGGCCGGTCCACCGACAGTGCAGCGGGCTTGGGCAACCCGCACGGCGCGACCGAGTCGATGCAACGAAAAAGAGCGAGCATGAACGTGCTTCTTGCCGCACGGCTCCCACTCGTCTTTCGGGAAGGTTGTGCCGTAGCGAGCTCGAACGCCGTCATCTCGGAGTGCAAAATAAGCGTGTTGGGGCGCCTGAAGGTGGCCTCCGCCGCACACAGACTGCGTCCGGCCCGCCGAAGGCGAGGACGGACGCGCAGTCGAACGATTACCTGGTTGATCCTGCCAGTAATCATATGCTTGTCTCAAAGATTAAGCCATGCATGTCTAAGTACATGCCGAAATAAGGCGAAACCGCGAATGGCTCATTAAATCAGTTATGGTTCCTTAGATCGTTTCTTCCTACTTGGATAACTGTGGCAATTCTAGAGCTAATACATGCAGTGAGCCTGGAGCCCTTTGGGTAACGGGTGCTTTTATTAGACCAAGATCGATCGGGTTTCGGCCCGTATTGTGTGGTGACTCTGGATAACTTTGTGCTGATCGCATGGCCACGAGCCGGCGACGTTTCTTTCAAGTGTCTGCCTTATCAACTTTCGATGGTAGGTTACTTGCTTACCATGGTTGTTACGGGTAACGGAGAATCAGGGTTCGATTCCGGAGAGGGAGCCTGAGAAACGGCTACCACATCCAAGGAAGGCAGCAGGCGCGCAAATTACCCACTCCCGGCACGGGGAGGTAGTGACGAAAAATAACAATACGGGACTCTTTTGAGGCCCCGTAATTGAAATGAGTACACTCTAAATCCTTTAACGAGGATCAATTGGAGGGCAAGTCTGGTGCCAGCAGCCGCGGTAATTCCAGCTCCAATAGCGTATACTAAAGCTGCTGCGGTTAAAAAGCTCGTAGTTGGATCTCAGTTCCAGACGAGTAGTGCATCTACCCGATGCGACGGCTCGGACTGAACATCATGCCGGTTCTTTCTTGGTGCACTTCATTGTGTGCCTCGAGATGGCCGGTGCTTTTACTTTGAAAAAATTAGAGTGCTCAACGCAGGCGAGTCGCCTGAATAAACTTGCATGGAATAATAGAACAAGACCTCGTTTCTGTTCTGTTGGTTTTTGGAATACGAGGTAATGATTAAGAGGGACGGACGGGGGCATTCGTATTGCGGCGCTAGAGGTGAAATTCTTGGACCGTCGCAAGACGAACTACTGCGAAAGCATTTGCCAAGAATGTTTTCATTGATCAAGAACGAAAGTCAGAGGTTCGAAGGCGATCAGATACCGCCCTAGTTCTGACCATAAACGATGCCAACCAGCGATCCGCCTGAGTTACTCAAATGACTCGGCGGGCAGCTTCCGGGAAACCAAAGTATTTGGGTTCCGGGGGAAGTATGGTTGCAAAGCTGAAACTTAAAGGAATTGACGGAAGGGCACCACCAGGAGTGGAGCCTGCGGCTTAATTTGACTCAACATGGGAAAACTTACCCGGCCCGGACACTGGGAGGATTGACAGATTGAGAGCTCTTTCTTGATTCGGTGGATGGTGGTGCATGGCCGTTCTTAGTTGGTGGAGCGATTTGTCTGGTTAATTCCGATAACGAACGAGACTCTAGCCTATTAAATAGGTGCGGGGTTCCCAGCACCTTACAACCTTCTTAGAGGGACAAGCGGCTCCTAGCCGCACGAAACAGAGCAATAACAGGTCTGTGATGCCCTTAGATGTCCGGGGCCGCACGCGCGCTACACTGAAGGAAGCAGCGTGTCTTTATCCCTGTCTGAAAAGACTGGGTAACCCGTGGAACTTCTTTCGTGATTGGGATAGGGGCTTGCAATTGTTCCCCTTGAACGAGGAATTCCCAGTAAGCGCGAGTCATAAGCTCGCGTTGATTACGTCCCTGCCCTTTGTACACACCGCCCGTCGCTACTACCGATTGAATGATTTAGTGAGGTCTTCGGACCGATGTCCGGCGCGGCCTTTCGGTTGCGCCGGTCTGTTGGAAAGATGACCAAACTTGATCATTTAGAGGAAGTAAAAGTCGTAACAAGGTTTCCGTAGGTGAACCTGCGGAAGGATCATTAACGGATTGTGAAGGGTGAGCGCCTCAGCTGCGTCTGCGCCCGACACTTTCTGCCGCTGACCCCGTTTGGACGCGGGGTCGGCTTTTCCCCACGGGGCTGCCTGAATGTGGAGCGGCACCCCGTGACAAATTGTTGCGCCCAGCGGACGCCAACACCGCGACCTTGGACGGTCGGCCAGGTGGCGGACGCGGGTACAAACGGCGCAACGCACTCATAGGTCGGCTTTCGACCCGCCACTGCACCGTGGCTCGAAGCGCTCGAAATGCGCGACCCGACCGCTGCGGGACCGCCTAGTACTGTAAACAGGAGCGGCGGAGCGCGAACGGCGAGTCGTGGTTACGTCGGTAGAAGGCGAGGCTGCGCGTTCCCGAAACGCCAGCCGAGTGCCCTCCCGACCGTTCGAGCGTGCAAGAACGAGACCCGACAATCGCGCGGCGACTGCCAAGTACGAGAGGAACGGCACAAGCGTCGGCGGTCGGTCAAGGAACTGGCGATGTGACGGGTCCGCTGTGCACCAGTGCATACCGTCCCGCCGTCCGCGGCAAGCGCCTCCGCGTCCTCGGGTGACGGAGGCTGCCGGTCGGTTCTTGCAGGCGAGGGATCTCGCTGGCACCGGTTCGCGTTGACGCGCGGCCGGTCATGGCACGGCGATGCGACGGCCGAGGTGCGCAGTACTCGATGGAGGAACCGCACGCTCCGATGACCGTCCCGCCCTCCGCGGCGTATGCGTACCGACCGTAATGGTTGCAGCAGCGCCGGCCGGCTTTTGAATTCGCCACACGAAACACGGTGCGAGATCGCGGTTAGGGGAGCGTCGACGTTGCCAGGCGTTTTGCTTGCTGCCGAGGGAAAGGCGGCACGGCCACGTCGCGCTCGTCGCGATTAGCGGGTCTGCGCGCTTTGGGAAGGTGCCGCAACGACTTGCCGAAAGAGGAAGCACGGAAGAACGAGGGACTTGGACGTCCCGACAATTGAACGCACTTGCGGCCAGGCCCTTGCTGGCTTCGTTCTTCCGCCTCGAGTAGGCTCGTACGCGGCTCCGGCGCCGAAAGTGGTCCTTGGCACCGACTTCGGTGGACGTGGGAAGTGCCGCGCAAGTACGGCGCGCCTGGCTCCACCTGTTGGCTAAAGTAGGCAGCCGGATCGGCATTTTGGTGTGCGGTGGCAAACCGTGGATGCGAAAAAAGCTTGTGCGATTTCGTGGAACAAAAAGCGGGGGTCCCCCTTTTTATGCGGAGGAGACCGACCCGCCTGCCGTGGTGAACCGCGACGCCACGGTAAAAACGGGAGAGGCTTGTCGATGGGACCGTGCATCCCGCGCTCCACGGAGGCCGGGAGGCGGCCGCCCGAGGAAATGTGTAGCCGTCGAGGCCCGCATCTGCGTGCACTCTTATCCAAATGGGTGTACCGCAGGCATTTTCTGGTTAGGCGGGCCAATGAGAGCGAGCACACAACGATACCTACGGGTCCGGCTTGGAGAACCGGCTTCGACGCCTCCCGAGTATTTATAGAGGGGTGGACCACGAAAGCACTCGCAAGTAGCGAAAGCGAAACGCCGTCCGAAACACACCGTTTGCTCGATTTGCGGCAGCCGAAAAAGGCGCGGCAGAGTTTTGGAGTCCAAGCGTGCGCTGAAAAGCGCCCTTCTTGGCCACTGTTTGGCCGAGTGCCAGAAACGTTTGGTTTTGACTGTACGGAATTGAACAAACACTTTTTCACGACTCTAAGCGGTGGATCACTCGGTTCTCGGGTCGATGAAGAACGCAGCCAGCTGCGAGACTTGGTGTGAATTGCAGGACACACTGAGCACTGATTCTTTGAACGCACATTGCGGCCTTGGGTCTTCCCTTGGCTTCGTCTGTCTGAGGGTCGGATCACATATCAAGAGAGCCTTCGGCGCACAAGGGAACGTGAGCCGTCGACTCGTTTTGACCGCGTCGGCAACACGGACAGCACGCTGAACACCTCACAGCGAGCGCCAACAGCGGCCACTCAAGGGCGAGACGGTGGCGACCGTCGTGCCAGAGCCCAACCGAAACGGGGGCGACCGACTGCATTGAGGATGTGGCACCTCGTTGAGACCGCCGCAGGACTTCGAGTCGGAAGGAAGCCTGCAGGGAAAGTGCGGTCGAGGTTGCGTACTCCTCTCTGCGACCGGGCGCGCAAGAGCTGCGAGAGCCACGGACGCGCAACTTTAACGCACGGTAAACACGAGGAGCGAAAGCCGGCCAGCAAAGCTTCTCCAGCCGTGCGCAAAGTGCGCGAGATCGCAGCCTTGCGTTGCGCTTGTTGCCCTCGAAGTAAGCAGGGTGTCCCGTAGACCGGGCGCTCGAACACGCTGCGGGGCCGTGCCTCCTCCAGGCTTTGCCGCGCGAACAGGGAACGTTCGCGCGCAAAGCGCAGGGAGGTGAGGAGGCTGCGCCCGACGTTTGCGGTTCGCTGCGTACGCGGTTGATGCGGAGAGCACGGCGCGACGACTTGCCGCGAAGCGGAAAAAGTCTCCCGCACGAGTTGGCGAAACGTTGGCGAAGCTTAAGGCGTTCTCGTCGTAGTCCGCCGTCGGTCTAAGTGCTTCGCAGTTCCCGTCCCGTTCAAAAAACTGGGCCACTCCAGTTGGGGCGGGGGCGACGCTACACGAGACGATGCCTCTCGCCAGGCTGCGTGGCTGCCCTTGCGGCGGCGGCGACTGGCCTCGGCGGTGTTTGGGCTTTCGACACGGTCGTTTATCACGCAACTGCTCGGACGACGCACGCGCGCAGCGGAATGCCGCTTGCCAGCCTTGTGAAGATGTGACCCTGTACAGGGTTGCGGGCGCACTTGGTAGGGCGTC
>NW_027464862.1:130000-145000 GCF_043290135.1 Rhipicephalus microplus
CTAAGGGCTCGAAACAAACCCTAAACCGCGCCAAGTACGGAGGGAACAGCGCGGCTAAGGGCTCGAAACAAACCCTAAACCGCGCCAAGTACGGAAGGAACGGCGCGGAGAGGGCTCGAGACAAAGCTCGACCCTAAACCGCGCCAAGTACGGAGGGAACAGCGCGGCTAAGGGCTCGAAACAAACCCTGAACCGCGCCAAGTACGAAAGGAACGGCGCGCAGTAGGGGTTTAAAACAAAGCTGGTCCCAAAATCGCGCCAAGTACGAAAGGAACAGCGCGGTCGAGACTCGGAAGAAAAAGCTTTCAAAGTGTCGTAGCACGATGCACACTGCTGTTCGTGTGGAACAAACGTGACTACCGTGCTGTACGGTGGAGTTCTGTGCGCAAAAGCGGCGCGTGTGTTTCTAAGCACCACAGCGTTGTGTCAAAAAAGAGGTGCCTGAGAGAAACGCATGCGACTGCCGTGCTTTGCGGCATAGCACCGTGCGCAAAAACGGTGCGCATGCAAGAGGTGTCAGAGCAAGCGAACTTGTGCCACGAGCAACAGGTCACTAAAAGCCTATAGATGACGGTGTTGGAGGAAAAGAAAAATATCGAGAAAGCACTGCGGTGTGCCGTGCGTAGGGACGGGCGCGCGTGCCACATGCCGCCGAAATATGGGTGTCGGAGAAAACAGAGTGCCGCGCGTAACGAGGGGCGCGCGTGTTACAGAGAGATATGCCCAAACGCATGAAAGTGTACGCAGGTGTCCTAAGGCAGTTTTTTTTTTTTTTTTCCTCATTTTGATGTCGCCCCGGCTGACGCGGTTTTCGTTTTTCCGTGCCGCCCCGGCTGACGCAGTTTTTGCGCCGCCCCGGCTGACGCGGTTTTTGCGCCGCCCCGGCTGACGCGGTTTTCGCGCCGCCCCGGCTGACGCGGTTTTCGCGCCGCCCCGGCTGACGCGGTTCGGACTTTGCACTTTTTGGCTGTGCCTGGCTGGCGGCCCACTCACTCGATCGCCAGGTCTGTTTGCCCCGGTGGTTCCACCGCCAGGCTTAAGCGCGAACTTTTTTTGTTTGTTTTCTTTTGATTAAGCGCAAGCTTTTTTCTTTGTTTTCTTTTGATTAAGCGCGGGCTTTTTTCTTTGTTTTTTTTTTTTATTTCGCCCCGGCAGACGCGGTTTTTGCGCCGCCCCGGCTGACGCGGTTTTTGCCGCCCCGGCTGACGCAGTTCGGACTTAGCACTTTTCGGCTGTGCCTGGCTGGCGGCCCACTCACTCGATCGCCATGTCTGTTTGCCACAGTTTTCCCGGTGGTGCCGCACCCGGGCTCGCCCCGGCTGACGCAGTTTTCGCGCCGCCCCGGCTGACGCGGTTTCGTGCCGCCCCGGCAGACGCGGTTTTCGCGCCGCCCCGGCTGACGCGGTTTTTGCGTCGCCCCGGCTGACACGGTTCGGACTTTGCACTTTTCGGCTGTGCCTGGCTGGCGGCCCACTCACTCGATCGCCATGTCTGTTTGCCACAGTTTTCCCGGTGGTGCCGCACCCGGGCTCGCCCCGGCTGACGCAGTTTTCGCGCCGCCCCGGCTGACGCGGTTTCGTGCCGCCCCGGCAGACGCGGTTTTCGCGCCGCCCCGGCTGACGCGGTTTCGTGCCGCCCCGGCAGACGCAGTTCGGACTTAGCACTTTTCGGCTGTGCCTGGCTGGCGGCCCACTCACTCGATCGCCATGTCTGTTTGCCACAGTTTTCCCGGTGGTGCCGCACCCGGGCTCGCCCCGGCTGACGCAGTTTTCGCGCCGCCCCGGCTGACGCGGTTTCGTGCCGCCCCGGCAGACGCGGTTTTCGCGCCGCCCCGGCTGACGCGGTTTCGTGCCGCCCCGGCAGACGCAGTTCGGACTTAGCACTTTTCGGCTGTGCCTGGCTGGCGGCCCACTCACTCAATCGCCATGTCTGTTTGCCACAGTTTTCCCGGTGGTGCCGCACCCGGGCTCGCCCCGGCTGACGCAGTTTTCGCGCCGCCCCGGCTGACGCGGTTTCGTGCCGCCCCGGCAGACGCGGTTTTCGCGCCGCCCCGGCTGACGCGGTTTCGTGCCGCCCCGGCAGACGCAGTTCGGACTTAGCACTTTTCGGCTGTGCCTGGCTGGCGGCCCACTCACTCGATCGCCATGTCTGTTTGCCACAGTTTTCCCGGTGGTGCCGCACCCGGGCTCGCCCCGGCAGACGCGTTTTTTTTTTTCTTTCGCCCCGGCTGACGCAGTTTTCGCGCCGCCCCGGCTGACGCGGTTTCGTGCCGCCCCGGCAGACGCGGTTTTTTGCGCCGCCCCGGCTGACGCGGTTTTTGCCGCCCCGGCTGACGCAGTTCGGACTTAGCACTTTTCGGCTGTGCCTGGCTGGCGGCCCACTCACTCGATCGCCATGTCTGTTTGCCACAGTTTTCCCGGTGGTGCCGCACCCGGGCTCGCCCCGGCTGACGCAGTTTTCGCGCCGCCCCGGCTGACGCGGTTTCGTGCCGCCCCGGCAGACGCGGTTTTCGCGCCGCCCCGGCTGACGCGGTTTCGTGCCGCCCCGGCAGACGCAGTTCGGACTTAGCACTTTTCGGCTGTGCCTGGCTGGCGGCCCACTCACTCGATCGCCATGTCTGTTTGCCACAGTTTTCCCGGTGGTGCCGCACCCGGGCTCGCCCCGGCTGACGCAGTTTTCGCGCCGCCCCGGCTGACGCGGTTTCGTGCCGCCCCGGCAGACGCGGTTTTCGCGCCGCCCCGGCTGACGCGGTTTCGTGCCGCCCCGGCAGACGCAGTTCGGACTTAGCACTTTTCGGCTGTGCCTGGCTGGCGGCCCACTCACTCAATCGCCATGTCTGTTTGCCACAGTTTTCCCGGTGGTGCCGCACCCGGGCTCGCCCCGGCTGACGCAGTTTTCGCGCCGCCCCGGCTGACGCGGTTTCGTGCCGCCCCGGCAGACGCGGTTTTCGCGCCGCCCCGGCTGACGCGGTTTCGTGCCGCCCCGGCAGACGCAGTTCGGACTTAGCACTTTTCGGCTGTGCCTGGCTGGCGGCCCACTCACTCGATCGCCATGTCTGTTTGCCACAGTTTTCCCGGTGGTGCCGCACCCGGGCTCGCCCCGGCAGACGCGTTTTTTTTTTCTTTCGCCCCGGCTGACGCAGTTTTCGCGCCGCCCCGGCTGACGCGGTTTCGTGCCGCCCCGGCAGACGCGGTTTTTTGCGCCGCCCCGGCTGACGCGGTTTTTGCCGCCCCGGCTGACGCAGTTCGGACTTAGCACTTTTCGGCTGTGCCTGGCTGGCGGCCCACTCACTCGATCGCCATGTCTGTTTGCCACAGTTTTCCCGGTGGTGCCGCACCCGGGCTCGCCCCGGCTGACGCAGTTTTCGCGCCGCCCCGGCTGACGCGGTTTCGTGCCGCCCCGGCAGACGCGGTTTTCGCGCCGCCCCGGCTGACGCGGTTTCGTGCCGCCCCGGCAGACGCAGTTCGGACTTAGCACTTTTCGGCTGTGCCTGGCTGGCGGCCCACTCACTCGATCGCCATGTCTGTTTGCCACAGTTTTCCCGGTGGTGCCGCACCCGGGCTCGCCCCGGCTGACGCAGTTTTCGCGCCGCCCCGGCTGACGCGGTTTCGTGCCGCCCCGGCAGACGCGGTTTTCGCGCCGCCCCGGCTGACGCGGTTTCGTGCCGCCCCGGCAGACGCAGTTCGGACTTAGCACTTTTCGGCTGTGCCTGGCTGGCGGCCCACTCACTCGATCGCCATGTCTGTTTGCCACAGTTTTCCCGGTGGTGCCGCACCCGGGCTCGCCCCGGCAGACGCGTTTTTTTTTTTCTTTCGCCCCGGCTGACGCAGTTTTCGCGCCGCCCCGGCTGACGCGGTTTCGTGCCGCCCCGGCAGACGCGGTTTTTTTGCACCGCCCCGGCTGACGCGGTTTTTGCCGCCCCGGCTGACGCAGTTCGGACTTGGCACTTTTTGGCTGAGCCTGGCTGGTGGCCCACTCACTCGATCGCCATGTCTGTTAGCCACAGTTTTCCCGGTGGTGCCGCACCCGGGCTCGCCCCGGCTGACGCAGTTTTCGCGCCGCCCCGGCAGACGCGGTTTTCGCGCCGCCCCGGCTGACGCGGTTTTTGCCGCCCCGGCTGACGCAGTTCGGACTTGGCACTTTTTGGGCTGAGCCTGGCTGGCGGCCCACTCACTCGATCGCCATGTCTGTTTGCCACAGTCTTCCCGGTGGTGCCGCACCCGGGCTCGCCCCGGCAGACGCGTTTTTTTTTTCTTTCGCCCCGGCAGACGTGGTTCCCCCCCCCCCCCCTTTTCGCTCGCCCCGGCTGACGAGGTTTTCGCGCCGCCCCGGCTGACGCAGTTTTCGCGCCGCCCCGGCTGACGCGGTTTCGTGCCGCCCCGGCAGACGCGGTTTTCGCGCCGCCCCGGCTGACGCGGTTTTTGCGTCGCCCCGGCTGACACGGTTCGGACTTTGCACTTTTCGGCTGTGCCTGGCTGGCGGCCCACTCACTCGATCGCCATGTCTGTTTGCCACAGTTTTCCCGGTGGTGCCGCACCCGGGCTCGCCCCGGCTGACGCAGTTTTCGCGCCGCCCCGGCTGACGCGGTTTCGTGCCGCCCCGGCAGACGCGGTTTTCGCGCCGCCCCGGCTGACGCGGTTTCGTGCCGCCCCGGCAGACGCAGTTCGGACTTAGCACTTTTCGGCTGTGCCTGGCTGGCGGCCCACTCACTCGATCGCCATGTCTGTTTGCCACAGTTTTCCCGGTGGTGCCGCACCCGGGCTCGCCCCGGCTGACGCAGTTTTCGCGCCGCCCCGGCTGACGCGGTTTCGTGCCGCCCCGGCAGACGCGGTTTTCGCGCCGCCCCGGCTGACGCGGTTTCGTGCCGCCCCGGCAGACGCAGTTCGGACTTAGCACTTTTCGGCTGTGCCTGGCTGGCGGCCCACTCACTCAATCGCCATGTCTGTTTGCCACAGTTTTCCCGGTGGTGCCGCACCCGGGCTCGCCCCGGCTGACGCAGTTTTCGCGCCGCCCCGGCTGACGCGGTTTCGTGCCGCCCCGGCAGACGCGGTTTTCGCGCCGCCCCGGCTGACGCGGTTTCGTGCCGCCCCGGCAGACGCAGTTCGGACTTAGCACTTTTCGGCTGTGCCTGGCTGGCGGCCCACTCACTCGATCGCCATGTCTGTTTGCCACAGTTTTCCCGGTGGTGCCGCACCCGGGCTCGCCCCGGCAGACGCGTTTTTTTTTTTCTTTCGCCCCGGCTGACGCAGTTTTCGCGCCGCCCCGGCTGACGCGGTTTCGTGCCGCCCCGGCAGACGCGGTTTTTTGCGCCGCCCCGGCTGACGCGGTTTTTGCCGCCCCGGCTGACGCAGTTCGGACTTAGCACTTTTCGGCTGTGCCTGGCTGGCGGCCCACTCACTCGATCGCCATGTCTGTTTGCCACAGTTTTCCCGGTGGTGCCGCACCCGGGCTCGCCCCGGCTGACGCAGTTTTCGCGCCGCCCCGGCTGACGCGGTTTCGTGCCGCCCCGGCAGACGCGGTTTTCGCGCCGCCCCGGCTGACGCGGTTTCGTGCCGCCCCGGCAGACGCAGTTCGGACTTAGCACTTTTCGGCTGTGCCTGGCTGGCGGCCCACTCACTCGATCGCCATGTCTGTTTGCCACAGTTTTCCCGGTGGTGCCGCACCCGGGCTCGCCCCGGCTGACTCACTCGATCGCCATGTCTGTTTGCCACAGTTTTCCCGGTGGTGCCGCACCCGGGCTCGCCCCGGCAGACGCGTTTTTTTTTTTCCTTCGCCCCGGCAGACGTGGTTCCCCCCCCCCCCTCCGTCTTTCTTTTTGTTTTTTTTTTCGCCGCGGCTGAAGTGGATTTTTCGGTGCCTCGACGCCCCGGTAGTCGCGGTTTTTCCGTTTCCGCACGGCCCCGGCTGACGCTGCTCGGTCACAGTCGCCTTTTGTGAGGATTGCAGACTTCTTGAGCGCGGGTGTTTTTTTTTTGTTGTTGTTGTTGTTTTATTACGCATTCGCTCCAGCAGACGCTGTTTAGACTTTTTGTTTCCTCTTTTATCCTGCGACGAGGTGACGAGGTTTATTCGGTGCCCCGCCGCCCCGGCTGAAGTGATTTTTCCTGTCCCGTGCCGCCCCGGCTGACGCGGTTGGGACTTCGCGTTTGTTCGGCCGCCACGGGTTTTGGCGCACTCGCTCGGTTGCTTGTTGTTGCCACTTGTTGCGAACCCAGGTTTCTTGAGCGAGCGCGGGCGTTTTTTCTTCCTTTCTTTCTTTGTTCTATGTGTTAGCGAATCGGCCTTTAATATCACACGAGGACTCACAACCAACAATTTTCAGTTTGAAGTGTAAAAAATCTGCAGGTGTTGACGTAACTGACTTGCCCCGTACCCTTGAGTACATCCATGAAGTTCTCGTAGTACTACTAAATCGCATTATTCCAAGTGGAGAAATTCCCATAAACTTGCAAACCTCTACACGAAAATCGGTGCGCGTGATAAAGTTGAAAATTATCGTCCGATGTCAAATGTGCCTTCTATAACACAAATTCTAGGAAAAAAAAAAAAAAACACTTGTTCGCCGTTCTCTGCGCCGTGACTGGCAGCACTCCGGCGAAGCGAAACGGGGTCGATTCGAGCACGATATCGGCGTCTTTCGACGTGCTCGCCGGCGACCGTCGCACGAGTACGTCGCACGAGCGCGTCTGCCGGGGCGCCGTTTGCGAAGCCGACGCAAAAGTGGGAACCGCCGCTCGGATGATCGCCGCTTTCGGCAGAGTGAGTGTTGGCACTCCGGGGAAGCGAAACAGCGTGAATGCGCCCACGAAATCGGCGTATTTTGAAGTGCCCGCCGGCGACCGTCGCACGAGTACGGTAAACCGCGTCAGCCGGGGCGTAGTTCGGGACGCCGACGAAAAAGTGGGAAGCGCAACTCGGATCTTCGCCGTTTTTGCAGGAGTGAGTGGCGGCCCTCCTGCGAGACCAAGAAGCATCGATTCGTGCACGAATTCGGCGCCTTTCGACGTGATCGCCGGCGACCGTCGCTCGAGTAGGGCAAACCGCGTCTGCCGGGGCGGGCTTCGGGACGCCGATGCGAAAGTGGGAAACGCTGCTCGGATGTTCGCCGTTTTTGGCCGAGTGAGTGCTGGCACTCGGGCGAAGCCAAACGGGGCCGATTACGGCACGATATCGGCGTCTTTCGACGTGCCCGGCGGCGACCGTCGCACGAGTACGGTAAACCGCGTCAGCCCGGGCGGAGTTCGGGACGCCGATGCGAAAGTGGAGAACGCCGCTCGGATCTTCGCCGTTTTTGGAGGAGTGAGTGGCGGCACTCCGGAGAAGCCAAGGAGCGCCAATTAGCGCACGATATCGGCGTCTTTCGACGCGCTCGCCGGCGACCGTCGAACGAGTAGGGCAAACCGCGTCTGCCGGGGCGGGGTTTACGACGCCGACGCAAAAGTGGGAACCGCCGCTCGGATGTTGGCCGTTTTTGGCAGAGTGAGTGCTGGCACACCGGCGACGCGAAAGAGCGCGAAAGCGCCCACGAAAGTGGCGTATTTGGACGTGCTTGACGGCGACCGCTGCAGGAGTACGAAAAACCACGTCAGCCGGGGCGAGCGACCCACGGCGGTCTGGGTGCTTATCGCTGCTATTATAGGGGCACCCCGGCAGACGCAGAAAAAAAAAATTTTTTTTCGACCTTCTTTTTTGCTGGTCGAGCTCGGGTAACCCAGGTCGCAATGGGAGCCGCGCACGAAAGCGGCGTCGCGAGACGCGTTCGCGGTCGCTAGTCGCACGAGCTCGGCAACCGCGTCAGCCGGCGCGGAGTTCGGGATGCCGACGGCTAAGTGGGTACCGCTGCTCGGATGTTCGCCGTTTTTGGCCGAGTGAGTGCTGGCACTCCGGCGAAGCGAAACGGGGCCGATTCGGGCACGATATCGGCGTATTTCGACGTGCTCGCCGGCGACCGTCGCACGAGTACGGCAAAGCGCGTCTGCCGGGGCGAGGTTTGCGATGCCGACGAAAAAGTGGGAAGCGCCGCTCGGATCTTCGCCGTTTTTGCAGGAGTGAGTGGCGGCCCTCCTGCGAGACCAAGAAGCATCGACTCGCGCACGATATCGGTGTCTTTCGACGTGCCCGCCGGCCACCGCCGCACGAGTACGGCAAACCGCGTATGCCGGGGCGGGGTTGGCGACGCCGACGCAAAAGTGGGAACCGCCACTAGGATGTTCGCCGTTTTTGGCAGAGTGAGTGCTGGCACACCGGCGACGCGAAAGAGCGCGAAAGCGCCCACGAAAGTGGCGTATTTGGACGTGCTTGACGGCGACCGCTGCAGGAGTACGAAAAACCACGTCAGCCGGGGCGAGCGACCCACGGCGGTCTGGGTGCTTATCGCTGCTATTATAGGGGCACCCCGGCAGACGCAGAAAAAAAAAATTTTTTTTCGACCTTCTTTTTTGCTGGTCGAGCTCGGGTAACCCAGGTCGCAATGGGAGCCGCGCACGAAAGCGGCGTCGCGAGACGCGTTCGCGGTCGCTAGTCGCACGAGCTCGGCAACCGCGTCAGCCGGCGCGGAGTTCGGGATGCCGACGGCTAAGTGGGTACCGCTGCTCGGATGTTCGCCGTTTTTGGCCGAGTGAGTGCTGGCACTCCGGCGAAGCGAAACGGGGCCGATTCGGGCACGATATCGGCGTATTTCGACGTGCTCGCCGGCGACCGTCGCACGAGTACGGCAAAGCGCGTCTGCCGGGGCGAGGTTTGCGATGCCGACGAAAAAGTGGGAAGCGCCGCTCGGATCTTCGCCGTTTTTGCAGGAGTGAGTGGCGGCCCTCCTGCGAGACCAAGAAGCATCGACTCGCGCACGATATCGGTGTCTTTCGACGTGCCCGCCGGCCACCGCCGCACGAGTACGGCAAACCGCGTATGCCGGGGCGGGGTTGGCGACGCCGACGCAAAAGTGGGAACCGCCACTAGGATGTTCGCCGTTTTTGGCAGAGTGAGTGCTGGCACTCCGGCGAAGCGAAAGAGCGCGAATGCGCCCACGAAAGTGGCGTGTTTGGACGTGCTTGACGACGACCACCGCAGGAAAACGAAAAACCACGTCAGCCGGGGCGAGCGACCCATGGCGGTCTGGGTGCTTATCGCTGCTATTATAGGGGCACCCCGGCAGACGCAAAAAAAAAAAAAATTTTTTTTCGACATTCTTTCTTGCTCGTCGACCTCGGGTGACCCAGGTCGCAGTGGGAGCCGCGCACGAAAGCGGCGTCGCGAGACGGCTTCGCGGTCGCTAGTCGCACGAGCTCGGCAACCGCGTCTGCCGGGGCGGAGTTCGGGACGCCGACGGCTAAGTGGGAACCGCCGCTCGGATGTTCGCCGTTTGTGGCCGAGTGAGTGCTGGCACTCCGGCGAAGCCAAACGGGGCCGATTCCGGCACGATATCGGCGTCTTTCTACGTGCTCGCCGGCGACCGTCGCACGAGTACGGCAAAGTGCGTCTGCCGGGGCGGGGTTTGCGACGCGTACGCAATAGTGAGAACCGTCGCTCGGATGTTCGTCGTCTTTCGCCGAGCCAGTGCTGGCACTCCGGCGAAGCCGAACGGAGCCGATTCGGGCACGATATCGGCGTCTTTCCACGTGCTCGCCGGCGACCGTCGCACGAGTACGGTAAACCGCGTCAGCCGGGGCGGAGTTCGGGACGCCGATGCGAAAGTGGGAAGCGCCGCTCGGATCTTCGCCGTTTTTGGAGGAGTCAGTGGCGGCACTCCGGTGAAGCCAAGGTGCGCCAATTCGCGCACGATATCGGCGTCTTTCGACGTGCCCGCCGGCCACCGTCGCACGAGTACGGCAAACCTCGTCTGCCGGGGCGGGGTTTGCGACGCCGACGCAAAAGTGGGAACCGCCGCTCGGATGTTCGCCGTTTTTGGCAGAGTGAGTGCTGGCACTCCGGCGAAGCGAAAGAGCGTGAATGCGCCCACGAAAGTAGCGTATTTGGACGTGCTTGACGGCGACCGCCGCAGGAGTACGAAAAACCACGTCAGCCGGGGCGAGCGACCCACGGCGGTCTGGGTGCTTATCGCTGCTATTATAGGGGCACCCCGGCAGACGCAGAAAGAAAAAAAAAAAAAAATGGGGACATGGCGTGCGTCACCGTGCGGCTTCGCAGCGTTGCCGAAGTCGCCGAGCCCTTCGACTGAGCCGAACGGCGGACAGGGAACGTTGGTCGGCCGTTCTAACCTGTCGGTGCCACGCCGAGACGTCGTTAAGGAAAACCGCGTCGTGGGCCTCTACGACGCCGTCGAGTCGTTGTACGTTTGGTGTCCAGCGTGTCGGCGGCGAGTAGCGGACACGTCGTTCACGACTTCGGTCTTTCGCAGTCGACGCGAACTTGCGGAGAGTCGTGGTGCCTCACGTTTTCGGCAGAAACCGCGGCGGAATTTTCCCGTGCGTGCGCGCACGACCTCGGTGCTGTGCCGTCAGCGTAGTGTTGCACAAACTCGTGGCCTACCCAAGGTGCGGTACGTTTGCGGCCGTATCCTCGGTGGGAATTTCGTGAGTAGGGTCGCAAATTCTACGACCTCGGCGGGTTTGAGAGCGACGTAGACTTGTGGCACGCTCAACGTGCCACACGTTTCGGGGCACACCCGCGGTGAAATTTTCTCGAGTACGCTCGTATTAGTGCCCAAGGAGGTCTGGGTACTTATCGCTGCTATTATGTGGGGGTTCTCGTGAGCGGCGTACGCGAAAGCGACCGGGTGTCTGATATGCGGCGGGCTTCGGCCTCGTCAAGCGTGTCCTCGGGTCTGCTCCAGGGGAATCCACGGCAGTCGTCTGCAGCCTCATCCGCTTGATGCGTTAGGGGCTGGTTGTCGGACGGTGCCGTTTTACCACGATATCGAGGTGTGTTCCGTGTCGTCCTCGGGCGATTCAGATGCGAAAGCGCCGAAGACGCGGGCGTGACCCGTCGTCTGGCGGCTTTGCAGTCTCGGCTCCGTTGCTAGTTCCGGCCGGTCCACCGACAGTGCAGCGGGCTTGGGCAACCCGCACGGCGCGACCGAGTCGATGCAACGAAAAAGAGCGAGCATGAACGTGCTTCTTGCCGCACGGCTCCCACTCGTCTTTCGGGAAGGTTGTGCCGTAGCGAGCTCGAACGCCGTCATCTCGGAGTGCAAAATAAGCGTGTTGGGGCGCCTGAAGGTGGCCTCCGCCGCACACAGACTGCGTCCGGCCCGCCGAAGGCGAGGACGGACGCGCAGTCGAACGATTACCTGGTTGATCCTGCCAGTAATCATATGCTTGTCTCAAAGATTAAGCCATGCATGTCTAAGTACATGCCGAAATAAGGCGAAACCGCGAATGGCTCATTAAATCAGTTATGGTTCCTTAGATCGTTTCTTCCTACTTGGATAACTGTGGCAATTCTAGAGCTAATACATGCAGTGAGCCTGGAGCCCTTTGGGTAACGGGTGCTTTTATTAGACCAAGATCGATCGGGTTTCGGCCCGTATTGTGTGGTGACTCTGGATAACTTTGTGCTGATCGCATGGCCACGAGCCGGCGACGTTTCTTTCAAGTGTCTGCCTTATCAACTTTCGATGGTAGGTTACTTGCTTACCATGGTTGTTACGGGTAACGGAGAATCAGGGTTCGATTCCGGAGAGGGAGCCTGAGAAACGGCTACCACATCCAAGGAAGGCAGCAGGCGCGCAAATTACCCACTCCCGGCACGGGGAGGTAGTGACGAAAAATAACAATACGGGACTCTTTTGAGGCCCCGTAATTGAAATGAGTACACTCTAAATCCTTTAACGAGGATCAATTGGAGGGCAAGTCTGGTGCCAGCAGCCGCGGTAATTCCAGCTCCAATAGCGTATACTAAAGCTGCTGCGGTTAAAAAGCTCGTAGTTGGATCTCAGTTCCAGACGAGTAGTGCATCTACCCGATGCGACGGCTCGGACTGAACATCATGCCGGTTCTTTCTTGGTGCACTTCATTGTGTGCCTCGAGATGGCCGGTGCTTTTACTTTGAAAAAATTAGAGTGCTCAACGCAGGCGAGTCGCCTGAATAAACTTGCATGGAATAATAGAACAAGACCTCGTTTCTGTTCTGTTGGTTTTTGGAATACGAGGTAATGATTAAGAGGGACGGACGGGGGCATTCGTATTGCGGCGCTAGAGGTGAAATTCTTGGACCGTCGCAAGACGAACTACTGCGAAAGCATTTGCCAAGAATGTTTTCATTGATCAAGAACGAAAGTCAGAGGTTCGAAGGCGATCAGATACCGCCCTAGTTCTGACCATAAACGATGCCAACCAGCGATCCGCCTGAGTTACTCAAATGACTCGGCGGGCAGCTTCCGGGAAACCAAAGTATTTGGGTTCCGGGGGAAGTATGGTTGCAAAGCTGAAACTTAAAGGAATTGACGGAAGGGCACCACCAGGAGTGGAGCCTGCGGCTTAATTTGACTCAACACGGGAAAACTTACCCGGCCCGGACACTGGGAGGATTGACAGATTGAGAGCTCTTTCTTGATTCGGTGGATGGTGGTGCATGGCCGTTCTTAGTTGGTGGAGCGATTTGTCTGGTTAATTCCGATAACGAACGAGACTCTAGCCTATTAAATAGGTGCGGGGTTCCCAGCACCTTACAACCTTCTTAGAGGGACAAGCGGCTCCTAGCCGCACGAAACAGAGCAATAACAGGTCTGTGATGCCCTTAGATGTCCGGGGCCGCACGCGCGCTACACTGAAGGAAGCAGCGTGTCTTTATCCCTGTCTGAAAAGACTGGGTAACCCGTGGAACTTCTTTCGTGATTGGGATAGGGGCTTGCAATTGTTCCCCTTGAACGAGGAATTCCCAGTAAGCGCGAGTCATAAGCTCGCGTTGATTACGTCCCTGCCCTTTGTACACACCGCCCGTCGCTACTACCGATTGAATGATTTAGTGAGGTCTTCGGACCGATGTCCGGCGCGGCCTTTCGGTTGCGCCGGTCTGTTGGAAAGATGACCAAACTTGATCATTTAGAGGAAGTAAAAGTCGTAACAAGGTTTCCGTAGGTGAACCTGCGGAAGGATCATTAACGGATTGTGAAGGGTGAGCGCCTCAGCTGCGTCTGCGCCCGACACTTTCTGCCGCTGACCCCGTTTGGACGCGGGGTCGGCTTTTCCCCACGGGGCTGCCTGAATGTGGAGCGGCACCCCGTGACAAATTGTTGCGCCCAGCGGACGCCAACACCGCGACCTTGGACGGTCGGCCAGGTGGCGGACGCGGGTACAAACGGCGCAACGCACTCATAGGTCGGCTTTCGACCCGCCACTGCACCGTGGCTCGAAGCGCTCGAAATGCGCGACCCGACCGCTGCGGGACCGCCTAGTACTGTAAACAGGAGCGGCGGAGCGCGAACGGCGAGTCGTGGTTACGTCGGTAGAAGGCGAGGCTGCGCGTTCCCGAAACGCCAGCCGAGTGCCCTCCCGACCGTTCGAGCGTGCAAGAACGAGACCCGACAATCGCGCGGCGACTGCCAAGTACGAGAGGAACGGCACAAGCGTCGGCGGTCGGTCAAGGAACTGGCGATGTGACGGGTCCGCTGTGCACCAGTGCATACCGTCCCGCCGTCCACGGCAAGCGCCTCCGCGTCCTCGGGTGACGGAGGCTGCCGGTCGGTTCTTGCAGGCGAGGGATCTCGCTGGCACCGGTTCGCGTTGACGCGCGGCCGGTCATGGCACGGCGATGCGACGGCCGAGGTGCGCAGTACTCGATGGAGGAACCGCACGCTCCGATGACCGTCCCGCCCTCCGCGGCGTATGCGTACCGACCGTAATGGTTGCAGCAGCGCCGGCCGGCTTTTGAATTCGCCACACGAAACACGGTGCGAGATCGCGGTTAGGGGAGCGTCGACGTTGCCAGGCGTTTTGCTTGCTGCCGAGGGAAAGGCGGCACGGCCACGTCGCGCTCGTCGCGATTAGCGGGTCTGCGCGCTTTGGGAAGGTGCCGCAACGACTTGCCGAAAGAGGAAGCACGGAAGAACGAGGGACTTGGACGTCCCGACAATTGAACGCACTTGCGGCCAGGCCCTTGCTGGCTTCGTTCTTCCGCCTCGAGTAGGCTCGTACGCGGCTCCGGCGCCGAAAGTGGTCCTTGGCACCGACTTCGGTGGACGTGGGAAGTGCCGCGCAAGTACGGCGCGCCTGGCTCCACCTGTTGGCTAAAGTAGGCAGCCGGATCGGCATTTTGGTGTGCGGTGGCAAACCGTGGATGCGAAAAAAGCTTGTGCGATTTCGTGGAACAAAAAGCGGGGGTCCCCCTTTTTATGCGGAGGAGACCGACCCGCCTGCCGTGGTGAACCGCGACGCCACGGTAAAAACGGGAGAGGCTTGTCGATGGGACCGTGCATCCCGCGCTCCACGGAGGCCGGGAGGCGGCCGCCCGAGGAAATGTGTAGCCGTCGAGGCCCGCATCTGCGTGCACTCTTATCCAAATGGGTGTACCGCAGGCATTTTCTGGTTAGGCGGGCCAATGAGAGCGAGCACACAACGATACCTACGGGTCCGGCTTGGAGAACCGGCTTCGACGCCTCCCGAGTATTTATAGAGGGGTGGACCACGAAAGCACTCGCAAGTAGCGAAAGCGAAACGCCGTCCGAAACACACCGTTTGCTCGATTTGCGGCAGCCGAAAAAGGCGCGGCAGAGTTTTGGAGTCCAAGCGTGCGCTGAAAAGCGCCCTTCTTGGCCACTGTTTGGCCGAGTGCCAGAAACGTTTGGTTTTGACTGTACGGAATTGAACAAACACTTTTTCACGACTCTAAGCGGTGGATCACTCGGTTCTCGGGTCGATGAAGAACGCAGCCAGCTGCGAGACTTGGTGTGAATTGCAGGACACACTGAGCACTGATTCTTTGAACGCACATTGCGGCCTTGGGTCTTCCCTTGGCTTCGTCTGTCTGAGGGTCGGATCACATATCAAGAGAGCCTTCGGCGCACAAGGGAACGTGAGCCGTCGACTCGTTTTGACCGCGTCGGCA
>NW_027464862.1:152500-163214 GCF_043290135.1 Rhipicephalus microplus
TGACGCGGTTTCGTGCCGCCCCGGCAGACGCAGTTCGGACTTAGCACTTTTCGGCTGTGCCTGGCTGGCGGCCCACTCACTCGATCGCCATGTCTGTTTGCCACAGTTTTCCCGGTGGTGCCGCACCCGGGCTCGCCCCGGCTGACGCAGTTTTCGCGCCGCCCCGGCTGACGCGGTTTCGTGCCGCCCCGGCAGACGCGGTTTTCGCGCCGCCCCGGCTGACGCGGTTTCGTGCCGCCCCGGCAGACGCAGTTCGGACTTAGCACTTTTCGGCTGTGCCTGGCTGGCGGCCCACTCACTCAATCGCCATGTCTGTTTGCCACAGTTTTCCCGGTGGTGCCGCACCCGGGCTCGCCCCGGCTGACGCAGTTTTCGCGCCGCCCCGGCTGACGCGGTTTCGTGCCGCCCCGGCAGACGCGGTTTTCGCGCCGCCCCGGCTGACGCGGTTTCGTGCCGCCCCGGCAGACGCAGTTCGGACTTAGCACTTTTCGGCTGTGCCTGGCTGGCGGCCCACTCACTCGATCGCCATGTCTGTTTGCCACAGTTTTCCCGGTGGTGCCGCACCCGGGCTCGCCCCGGCAGACGCGTTTTTTTTTTTCTTTCGCCCCGGCTGACGCAGTTTTCGCGCCGCCCCGGCTGACGCGGTTTCGTGCCGCCCCGGCAGACGCGGTTTTTTGCGCCGCCCCGGCTGACGCGGTTTTTGCCGCCCCGGCTGACGCAGTTCGGACTTAGCACTTTTCGGCTGTGCCTGGCTGGCGGCCCACTCACTCGATCGCCATGTCTGTTTGCCACAGTTTTCCCGGTGGTGCCGCACCCGGGCTCGCCCCGGCTGACGCAGTTTTCGCGCCGCCCCGGCTGACGCGGTTTCGTGCCGCCCCGGCAGACGCGGTTTTCGCGCCGCCCCGGCTGACGCGGTTTCGTGCCGCCCCGGCAGACGCAGTTCGGACTTAGCACTTTTCGGCTGTGCCTGGCTGGCGGCCCACTCACTCGATCGCCATGTCTGTTTGCCACAGTTTTCCCGGTGGTGCCGCACCCGGGCTCGCCCCGGCTGACGCAGTTTTCGCGCCGCCCCGGCTGACGCGGTTTCGTGCCGCCCCGGCAGACGCGGTTTTCGCGCCGCCCCGGCTGACGCGGTTTCGTGCCGCCCCGGCAGACGCAGTTCGGACTTAGCACTTTTCGGCTGTGCCTGGCTGGCGGCCCACTCACTCGATCGCCATGTCTGTTTGCCACAGTTTTCCCGGTGGTGCCGCACCCGGGCTCGCCCCGGCAGACGCGTTTTTTTTTTTCTTTCGCCCCGGCTGACGCAGTTTTCGCGCCGCCCCGGCTGACGCGGTTTCGTGCCGCCCCGGCAGACGCGGTTTTTTTGCACCGCCCCGGCTGACGCGGTTTTTGCCGCCCCGGCTGACGCAGTTCGGACTTGGCACTTTTTGGCTGAGCCTGGCTGGTGGCCCACTCACTCGATCGCCATGTCTGTTAGCCACAGTTTTCCCGGTGGTGCCGCACCCGGGCTCGCCCCGGCTGACGCAGTTTTCGCGCCGCCCCGGCAGACGCGGTTTTCGCGCCGCCCCGGCTGACGCGGTTTTTGCCGCCCCGGCTGACGCAGTTCGGACTTGGCACTTTTTGGGCTGAGCCTGGCTGGCGGCCCACTCACTCGATCGCCATGTCTGTTTGCCACAGTCTTCCCGGTGGTGCCGCACCCGGGCTCGCCCCGGCAGACGCGTTTTTTTTTTCTTTCGCCCCGGCAGACGTGGTTCCCCCCCCCCCCTTTTCGCTCGCCCCGGCTGACGAGGTTTTCGCGCCGCCCCGGCTGACGCAGTTTTCGCGCCGCCCCGGCTGACGCGGTTTCGTGCCGCCCCGGCTGACGCGGTTTTCGCGCCGCCCCGGCTGACGCGGTTTTTGCGTCGCCCCGGCTGACACGGTTCGGACTTTGCACTTTTCGGCTGTGCCTGGCTGGCGGCCCACTCACTCGATCGCCATGTCTGTTTGCCACAGTTTTCCCGGTGGTGCCGCACCCGGGCTCGCCCCGGCTGACGCAGTTTTCGCGCCGCCCCGGCTGACGCGGTTTCGTGCCGCCCCGGCAGACGCGGTTTTCGCGCCGCCCCGGCTGACGCGGTTTCGTGCCGCCCCGGCAGACGCAGTTCGGACTTAGCACTTTTCGGCTGTGCCTGGCTGGCGGCCCACTCACTCGATCGCCATGTCTGTTTGCCACAGTTTTCCCGGTGGTGCCGCACCCGGGCTCGCCCCGGCTGACGCAGTTTTCGCGCCGCCCCGGCTGACGCGGTTTCGTGCCGCCCCGGCAGACGCGGTTTTCGCGCCGCCCCGGCTGACGCGGTTTCGTGCCGCCCCGGCAGACGCAGTTCGGACTTAGCACTTTTCGGCTGTGCCTGGCTGGCGGCCCACTCACTCGATCGCCATGTCTGTTTGCCACAGTTTTCCCGGTGGTGCCGCACCCGGGCTCGCCCCGGCAGACGCGTTTTTTTTTTTTTCTTTCGCCCCGGCTGACGCAGTTTTCGCGCCGCCCCGGCTGACGCGGTTTCGTGCCGCCCCGGCAGACGCGGTTTTTTGCGCCGCCCCGGCTGACGCGGTTTTTGCCGCCCCGGCTGACGCAGTTCGGACTTAGCACTTTTCGGCTGTGCCTGGCTGGCGGCCCACTCACTCGATCGCCATGTCTGTTTGCCACAGTTTTCCCGGTGGTGCCGCACCCGGGCTCGCCCCGGCTGACGCAGTTTTCGCGCCGCCCCGGCTGACGCGGTTTCGTGCCGCCCCGGCAGACGCGGTTTTCGCGCCGCCCCGGCTGACGCGGTTTCGTGCCGCCCCGGCAGACGCAGTTCGGACTTAGCACTTTTCGGCTGTGCCTGGCTGGCGGCCCACTCACTCGATCGCCATGTCTGTTTGCCACAGTTTTCCCGGTGGTGCCGCACCCGGGCTCGCCCCGGCTGACGCAGTTTTCGCGCCGCCCCGGCTGACGCGGTTTCGTGCCGCCCCGGCAGACGCGGTTTTCGCGCCGCCCCGGCTGACGCGGTTTCGTGCCGCCCCGGCAGACGCAGTTCGGACTTAGCACTTTTCGGCTGTGCCTGGCTGGCGGCCCACTCACTCGATCGCCATGTCTGTTTGCCACAGTTTTCCCGGTGGTGCCGCACCCGGGCTCGCCCCGGCAGACGCAGTTTTCGCGCCGCCCCGGCAGACGCGGTTTTCGCGCCGCCCCGGCTGACGCGGTTTTTGCCGCCCCGGCTGACGCAGTTCGGACTTGGCACTTTTTGGGCTGAGCCTGGCTGGCGGCCCACTCACTCGATCGCCATGTCTGTTTGCCACAGTCTTCCCGGTGGTGCCGCACCCGGGCTCGCCCCGGCAGACGCGTTTTTTTTTCTTTCGCCCCGGCAGACGTGGTTCCCCCCCCCCCTTTTCGCTCGCCCCGGCTGACGAGGTTTTCGCGCCGCCCCGGCTGACGCAGTTTTCGCGCCGCCCCGGCTGACGCGGTTTCGTGCCGCCCCGGCTGACGCGGTTTTCGCGCCGCCCCGGCTGACGCGGTTTTTGCGTCGCCCCGGCTGACACGGTTCGGACTTTGCACTTTTCGGCTGTGCCTGGCTGGCGGCCCACTCACTCGATCGCCATGTCTGTTTGCCACAGTTTTCCCGGTGGTGCCGCACCCGGGCTTGCCCCGGCAGACGCGTTTTTTTTTTTTCTTTTCGCCCCGGCTGACGCAGTTTTCGCCCCGCCCCGGCTGACGCGGTTTCGTGCCGCCCCGGCAGACGCGGTTTTTTGCGCCGCCCCGGCTGACGCGGTTTTTGCCGCCCCGGCTGACGCAGTTCGGACTTTGCACTTTTTGGCTGAGCCTGGCTGGCGGCCCACTCACTCGATCGCCATGTCTGTTTGCCACAGTTTTCCCGGTGTGCCGCACCCGGGCTCGCCCCGGCAGACGCGTTTTTTTTTTTCCTTCGCCCCGGCAGACGTGGTTCCCCCCCCCCCTCCGTCTTTCTTTTTGTTTTTTTTTTCGCCGCGGCTGAAGTGGATTTTTCGGTGCCTCGACGCCCCGGTAGTCGCGGTTTTTCCGTTTCCGCACGGCCCCGGCTGACGCTGCTCGGTCACAGTCGCCTTTTGTGAGGATTGCAGACTTCTTGAGCGCGGGTGTTTTTTTTTTGTTGTTGTTGTTGTTTTATTACGCATTCGCTCCAGCAGACGCTGTTTAGACTTTTTGTTTCCTCTTTTATCCTGCGACGAGGTGACGAGGTTTATTCGGTGCCCCGCCGCCCCGGCTGAAGTGATTTTTCCTGTCCCGTGCCGCCCCGGCTGACGCGGTTGGGACTTCGCGTTTGTTCGGCCGCCACGGGTTTTGGCGCACTCGCTCGGTTGCTTGTTGTTGCCACTTGTTGCGAACCCAGGTTTCTTGAGCGAGCGCGGGCGTTTTTTCTTCCTTTCTTCTTTGTTCTATGTGTTAGCGAATCGGCCTTTAATATCACACGAGGACTCACAACCAACAATTTTCAGTTTGAAGTGTAAAAAATCTGCAGGTGTTGACGTAACTGACTTGCCCCGTACCCTTGAGTACATCCATGAAGTTCTCGTAGTACTACTAAATCGCATTATTCCAAGTGGAGAAATTCCCATAAACTTGCAAACCTCTACACGAAAATCGGTGCGCGTGATAAAGTTGAAAATTATCGTCCGATATCAAATGTGCCTTCTATAACACAAATTCTAGGAAAAAAAAAAAAAACACTTGTTCGCCGTTCTCTGCGCCGTGACTGGCAGCACTCCGGCGAAGCGAAACGGGGTCGATTCGAGCACGATATCGGCGTCTTTCGACGTGCTCGCCGGCGACCGTCGCACGAGTACGTCGCACGAGCGCGTCTGCCGGGGCGCCGTTTGCGAAGCCGACGCAAAAGTGGGAACCGCCGCTCGGATGATCGCCGCTTTCGGCAGAGTGAGTGTTGGCACTCCGGGGAAGCGAAACAGCGTGAATGCGCCCACGAAATCGGCGTATTTTGAAGTGCCCGCCGGCGACCGTCGCACGAGTACGGTAAACCGCGTCAGCCGGGGCGTAGTTCGGGACGCCGACGAAAAAGTGGGAAGCGCAACTCGGATCTTCGCCGTTTTTGCAGGAGTGAGTGGCGGCCCTCCTGCGAGACCAAGAAGCATCGATTCGTGCACGAATTCGGCGCCTTTCGACGTGATCGCCGGCGACCGTCGCTCGAGTAGGGCAAACCGCGTCTGCCGGGGCGGGCTTCGGGACGCCGATGCGAAAGTGGGAAACGCTGCTCGGATGTTCGCCGTTTTTGGCCGAGTGAGTGCTGGCACTCGGGCGAAGCCAAACGGGGCCGATTACGGCACGATATCGGCGTCTTTCGACGTGCCCGGCGGCGACCGTCGCACGAGTACGGTAAACCGCGTCAGCCCGGGCGGAGTTCGGGACGCCGATGCGAAAGTGGAGAACGCCGCTCGGATCTTCGCCGTTTTTGGAGGAGTGAGTGGCGGCACTCCGGAGAAGCCAAGGAGCGCCAATTAGCGCACGATATCGGCGTCTTTCGACGCGCTCGCCGGCGACCGTCGAACGAGTAGGGCAAACCGCGTCTGCCGGGGCGGGGTTTACGACGCCGACGCAAAAGTGGGAACCGCCGCTCGGATGTTGGCCGTTTTTGGCAGAGTGAGTGCTGGCACACCGGCGACGCGAAAGAGCGCGAAAGCGCCCACGAAAGTGGCGTATTTGGACGTGCTTGACGGCGACCGCTGCAGGAGTACGAAAAACCACGTCAGCCGGGGCGAGCGACCCACGGCGGTCTGGGTGCTTATCGCTGCTATTATAGGGGCACCCCGGCAGACGCAGAAAAAAAAAATTTTTTTTCGACCTTCTTTTTTGCTGGTCGAGCTCGGGTAACCCAGGTCGCAATGGGAGCCGCGCACGAAAGCGGCGTCGCGAGACGCGTTCGCGGTCGCTAGTCGCACGAGCTCGGCAACCGCGTCAGCCGGCGCGGAGTTCGGGATGCCGACGGCTAAGTGGGTACCGCTGCTCGGATGTTCGCCGTTTTTGGCCGAGTGAGTGCTGGCACTCCGGCGAAGCGAAACGGGGCCGATTCGGGCACGATATCGGCGTATTTCGACGTGCTCGCCGGCGACCGTCGCACGAGTACGGCAAAGCGCGTCTGCCGGGGCGAGGTTTGCGATGCCGACGAAAAAGTGGGAAGCGCCGCTCGGATCTTCGCCGTTTTTGCAGGAGTGAGTGGCGGCCCTCCTGCGAGACCAAGAAGCATCGACTCGCGCACGATATCGGTGTCTTTCGACGTGCCCGCCGGCCACCGCCGCACGAGTACGGCAAACCGCGTATGCCGGGGCGGGGTTGGCGACGCCGACGCAAAAGTGGGAACCGCCACTAGGATGTTCGCCGTTTTTGGCAGAGTGAGTGCTGGCACACCGGCGACGCGAAAGAGCGCGAAAGCGCCCACGAAAGTGGCGTATTTGGACGTGCTTGACGGCGACCGCTGCAGGAGTACGAAAAACCACGTCAGCCGGGGCGAGCGACCCACGGCGGTCTGGGTGCTTATCGCTGCTATTATAGGGGCACCCCGGCAGACGCAGAAAAAAAAAATTTTTTTTCGACCTTCTTTTTTGCTGGTCGAGCTCGGGTAACCCAGGTCGCAATGGGAGCCGCGCACGAAAGCGGCGTCGCGAGACGCGTTCGCGGTCGCTAGTCGCACGAGCTCGGCAACCGCGTCAGCCGGCGCGGAGTTCGGGATGCCGACGGCTAAGTGGGTACCGCTGCTCGGATGTTCGCCGTTTTTGGCCGAGTGAGTGCTGGCACTCCGGCGAAGCGAAACGGGGCCGATTCGGGCACGATATCGGCGTATTTCGACGTGCTCGCCGGCGACCGTCGCACGAGTACGGCAAAGCGCGTCTGCCGGGGCGAGGTTTGCGATGCCGACGAAAAAGTGGGAAGCGCCGCTCGGATCTTCGCCGTTTTTGCAGGAGTGAGTGGCGGCCCTCCTGCGAGACCAAGAAGCATCGACTCGCGCACGATATCGGTGTCTTTCGACGTGCCCGCCGGCCACCGCCGCACGAGTACGGCAAACCGCGTATGCCGGGGCGGGGTTGGCGACGCCGACGCAAAAGTGGGAACCGCCACTAGGATGTTCGCCGTTTTTGGCAGAGTGAGTGCTGGCACTCCGGCGAAGCGAAAGAGCGCGAATGCGCCCACGAAAGTGGCGTGTTTGGACGTGCTTGACGACGACCACCGCAGGAAAACGAAAAACCACGTCAGCCGGGGCGAGCGACCCATGGCGGTCTGGGTGCTTATCGCTGCTATTATAAGGGGCACCCCGGCAGACGCAAAAAAAAAAAAAATTTTTTTTCGACATTCTTTCTTGCTCGTCGACCTCGGTGACCCAGGTCGCAGTGGGAGCCGCGCACGAAAGCGGCGTCGCGAGACGGCTTCGCGGTCGCTAGTCGCACGAGCTCGGCAACCGCGTCTGCCGGGGCGGAGTTCGGGACGCCGACGGCTAAGTGGGAACCGCCGCTCGGATGTTCGCCGTTTGTGGCCGAGTGAGTGCTGGCACTCCGGCGAAGCCAAACGGGGCCGATTCCGGCACGATATCGGCGTCTTTCTACGTGCTCGCCGGCGACCGTCGCACGAGTACGGCAAAGTGCGTCTGCCGGGGCGGGGTTTGCGACGCGTACGCAATAGTGAGAACCGTCGCTCGGATGTTCGTCGTCTTTCGCCGAGCCAGTGCTGGCACTCCGGCGAAGCCGAACGGAGCCGATTCGGGCACGATATCGGCGTCTTTCCACGTGCTCGCCGGCGACCGTCGCACGAGTACGGTAAAACCGCGTCAGCCGGGGCGGAGTTCGGGACGCCGATGCGAAAGTGGGAAGCGCCGCTCGGATCTTCGCCGTTTTTGGAGGAGTCAGTGGCGGCACTCCGGTGAAGCCAAGGTGCGCCAATTCGCGCACGATATCGGCGTCTTTCGACGTGCCCGCCGGCCACCGTCGCACGAGTACGGCAAACCTCGTCTGCCGGGGCGGGGTTTGCGACGCCGACGCAAAAGTGGGAACCGCCGCTCGGATGTTCGCCGTTTTTGGCAGAGTGAGTGCTGGCACTCCGGCGAAGCGAAAGAGCGTGAATGCGCCCACGAAAGTAGCGTATTTGGACGTGCTTGACGGCGACCGCCGCAGGAGTACGAAAAACCACGTCAGCCGGGGCGAGCGACCCACGGCGGTCTGGGTGCTTATCGCTGCTATTATAGGGGCACCCCGGCAGACGCAGAAAGAAAAAAAAAAAAAAATGGGGACATGGCGTGCGTCACCGTGCGGCTTCGCAGCGTTGCCGAAGTCGCCGAGCCCTTCGACTGAGCCGAACGGCGGACAGGGAACGTTGGTCGGCCGTTCTAACCTGTCGGTGCCACGCCGAGACGTCGTTAAGGAAAACCGCGTCGTGGGCCTCTACGACGCCGTCGAGTCGTTGTACGTTTGGTGTCCAGCGTGTCGGCGGCGAGTAGCGGACACGTCGTTCACGACTTCGGTCTTTCGCAGTCGACGCGAACTTGCGGAGAGTCGTGGTGCCTCACGTTTCGGCAGAAACCGCGGCGGAATTTTCCCGTGCGTGCGCGCACGACCTCGGTGCTGTGCCGTCAGCGTAGTGTTGCACAAACTCGTGGCCTACCCAAGGTGCGGTACGTTTGCGGCCGTATCCTCGGTGGGAATTTCGTGAGTAGGGTCGCAAATTCTACGACCTCGGCGGGTTTGAGAGCGACGTAGACTTGTGGCACGCTCAACGTGCCACACGTTTCGGGGCACACCCGCGGTGAAATTTTCTCGAGTACGCTCGTATTAGTGCCCAAGGAGGTCTGGGTACTTATCGCTGCTATTATGTGGGGGTTCTCGTGAGCGGCGTACGCGAAAGCGACCGGGTGTCTGATATGCGGCGGGCTTCGGCCTCGTCAAGCGTGTCCTCGGGTCTGCTCCAGGGGAATCCACGGCAGTCGTCTGCAGCCTCATCCGCTTGATGCGTTAGGGGCTGGTTGTCGGACGGTGCCGTTTTACCACGATATCGAGGTGTGTTCCGTGTCGTCCTCGGCGATTCAGATGCGAAAGCGCCGAAGACGCGGGCGTGACCCGTCGTCTGGCGGCTTTGCAGTCTCGGCTCCGTTGCTAGTTCCGGCCGGTCCACCGACAGTGCAGCGGGCTTGGGCAACCCGCACGGCGCGACCGAGTCGATGCAACGAAAAAGAGCGAGCATGAACGTGCTTCTTGCCGCACGGCTCCCACTCGTCTTTCGGGAAGGTTGTGCCGTAGCGAGCTCGAACGCCGTCATCTCGGAGTGCAAAATAAGCGTGTTGGGGCGCCTGAAGGTGGCCTCCGCCGCACACAGACTGCGTCCGGCCCGCCGAAGGCGAGGACGGACGCGCAGTCGAACGATTACCTGGTTGATCCTGCCAGTAATCATATGCTTGTCTCAAAGATTAAGCCATGCATGTCTAAGTACATGCCGAAATAAGGCGAAACCGCGAATGGCTCATTAAATCAGTTATGGTTCCTTAGATCGTTTCTTCCTACTTGGATAACTGTGGCAATTCTAGAGCTAATACATGCAGTGAGCCTGGAGCCCTTTGGGTAACGGGTGCTTTTATTAGACCAAGATCGATCGGGTTTCGGCCCGTATTGTGTGGTGACTCTGGATAACTTTGTGCTGATCGCATGGCCACGAGCCGGCGACGTTTCTTTCAAGTGTCTGCCTTATCAACTTTCGATGGTAGGTTACTTGCTTACCATGGTTGTTACGGGTAACGGAGAATCAGGGTTCGATTCCGGAGAGGGAGCCTGAGAAACGGCTACCACATCCAAGGAAGGCAGCAGGCGCGCAAATTACCCACTCCCGGCACGGGGAGGTAGTGACGAAAAATAACAATACGGGACTCTTTTGAGGCCCGTAATTGAAATGAGTACACTCTAAATCCTTTAACGAGGATCAATTGGAGGGCAAGTCTGGTGCCAGCAGCCGCGGTAATTCCAGCTCCAATAGCGTATACTAAAGCTGCTGCGGTTAAAAGCTCGTAGTTGGATCTCAGTTCCAGACGAGTAGTGCATCTACCCGATGCGACGGCTCGGACTGAACATCATGCCGGTTCTTTCTTGGTGCACTTCATTGTGTGCCTCGAGATGGCCGGTGCTTTTACTTTGAAAAAATTAGAGTGCTCAACGCAGGCGAGTCGCCTGAATAAACTTGCATGGAATAATAGAACAAGACCTCGTTTCTGTTCTGTTGGTTTTTGGAATACGAGGTAATGATTAAGAGGGACGGACGGGGGCATTCGTATTGCGGCGCTAGAGGTGAAATTCTTGGACCGTCGCAAGACGAACTACTGCGAAAGCATTTGCCAAGAATGTTTTCATTGATCAAGAACGAAAGTCAGAGGTTCGAAGGCGATCAGATACCGCCCTAGTTCTGACCATAAACGATGCCAACCAGCGATCCGCCTGAGTTACTCAAATGACTCGGCGGGCAGCTTCCGGGAAACCAAAGTATTTGGGTTCCGGGGGAAGTATGGTTGCAAAGCTGAAACTTAAAGGAATTGACGGAAGGGCACCACCAGGAGTGGAGCCTGCGGCTTAATTTGACTCAACACGGGAAAACTTACCCGGCCCGGACACTGGGAGGATTGACAGATTGAGAGCTCTTTCTTGATTCGGTGGATGGTGGTGCATGGCCGTTCTTAGTTGGTGGAGCGAT